>NC_085843.1:223777545-223960045 GCF_035594765.1 Anolis carolinensis | reverse complement strand
CTTGAACCATTGAATGCTTATAAAAATGGTGCAGTTTTAGTTAGCATAGGTGTGTAACTTTGCCTTAGAGGCTCACAATGTATTCGAATTGTATAGCTTTTAAGGGCGCAGAGCTGACGGAGTTGGGATGTTGTGCTGGGTTGAGAACAACAACAAAATGTTTCCAGAAGTTTTTCTTCCAAGTGGTTGGAAACATCACATCACAAACAGAAAACTGGTAAATACCCATTCTATTCCTATAATGATCATAAGTGCTGCCTGTTTTTCAAAAGTCACCACTGGGGCATGGCTAAGGACAATTTCACACAGGGCTTAAACTCGCTTCAGAGCGGGTTAAATAAACCCAAAAGCGGGTTCAATTCCCATGAGTGACCAAAAGAAATGGGCTTTCCCAGGGGTTGTCCCAATTCCAGCGTGGTAAAAATAATGTGTCAAAAGACGGAGGGGAGTAATGTGCCCCCCCCCTGTCTCCTAGCGCATCATTTTTACACACCAGGAGGGCTGTCAGAGCAGCCTCATGCCAACCTAGTAAGTTTTTATTTTATTTATTTTAAGGCTTTGAGGGGGTTGGGAAGGGAGGGGTGCCCTCTTCACTTCTCGAGGCTCATGGAGCCCGGATAAGTGAATTAGGCTCTCAGGACAGATCGAGGGCCCATACCCCTTTAGAACTGGGCCTTCCGGGAAGGCCCGGATCTAATGGGATATCTAATTAATTTGGGATCAAGCAGGTTTTTCCTGCTTTGTCCCGAATTCATTAGCTTTTGCCTGAGGCATCGTTGGGATGCCTCAAGTAAAAGTCCAATGGGGCCGGCATTTTGGGCCATGTCTGGAAGAGCCCTAAGTAGTATATTGAATGACAGTACTTCAGCATTTGCCACCAGACTTCCCTATCCCCTACAAGCTATTTAGGTTCACATGTAATGAATGAAAAATATGAGTAAACACAAGAAACAACCCAATAAACTGTTTCAAATCATGGTTTATAATCCTGGTATACAATGTTTATTTCCATGGTAATTCTAGATAAGTGAAGCTGGCTGGCTTTGGACATACTAGAAGATATAAGATTTTAGCTTCACAATGAAACTTGGTGTTGGAGGTTGGTTCTCCTCCCTAGTAAGATGAACCTTGAAACCACTGAAAGGCACAAAATCCACAAGAGAAAGAAACAAGGTCTTTATTTTGAGCCCTTCCAGACAGGTCTTTAATCTGAGACCTATCTTAGTTTTATTGACTGCGTCCAAATAATGCCTCTGGTATGAGCGAATTAATGTGGAATAAATCGGGGTTTCCCAGTTTACTCCACATTAATTAAATATCTCATCAGATCCAGACCTTAATGAGAGATCTGGGTCTGATGAGGTATTGGACCTGTGGGGACTGACTTTCGGTATATAGTTCCGTGATACTGGAGGTCAATCTCCATAGCCATCTTACACTTTTGGGCTTCAGGAGCCCAATGGTTCAAGAGGGCACCTGCCCCTCCCTCCAGTCCCCAATTTTGCCCATAAAACTTACCCAAAAGTGACTGACAACCACAGAGCCTGTCTGTAGCTTCCTCCTAGCTGGAGGAAATGGCAACACAGGAAGCATGGGGCAAGGGATGAGGGATTTCCATCTTCCCCTCCCAACTCCTGAGTTGCCATTTCCTCCAGCCAGAAGGACACTATAGACAGGTCCCGTTGCTTTCAGCCCCCTTTGGGTAAGTTTTAGGGTGAAATCGCTGGCTTTGTGGTGGCTTCATGCCATCTTGATTTGACTTATGATGGCATGTAGCCACCCCCCCCTCCCCCAGGGAAAGCCCAGGGTTTGGGTTGGGGTGTGGGGAACAGAACCCATTTCTGCATGGGTTTTAGTTCTGTCTGGAAGCACCCTTAGTTGCTCTACAGCACAATGGAATTATAATAAAAGAAACTACTAGATGGAACTAGTGTTCAGTCATAGCCCTGCTAAGTTCTGATCCAACACCCCCTGTTTTATGCCAGCCGTTATTCCTCTATCTCTCTGATAAGTCCAGAGGCTTCAAGGTAGAAGAAGCTCCAGTTTACTCCTTCCTTAACTCTCTTTTTCAGCAATTCCCATTTTTCCTCTCAATCTTTCTTCTCCATTCTCACACCCTTCCAGCTCGTCTTGGCATTCTTCAGCCCCTCTAAGAATCCATGTTGTTCTCTATTAACTCTTTCCATCCCACTTTGGTTTTCCAGGCTCCACTCAGAATCTCTCCCCTCTTTTGGACTTGGGTAGTTCCCTCCCTAAATGCAGCCCTGTTCCATATAGTTACATAAGCTGGCTGAAAAATGGTGGTGAGTTCAAGCTTATCCAGTCAATTTCATGGTGCAGTTGAGACTGGAACATCCAATAACATAATATCTAGTATGAACGAAGAAGAAAACATTGGTATTGGCTGCAAGGGGAGGAGAAACAAGGTTGCTTTCTTGAATTGAGAGCACCCACATTTCTCATTCCATTGCAGCCAAGACTAGACCATTATGTAATTACCTCCCTTCTTCACTGGGTAGACCAATAAATCATAACAGCTGCCAGTGAGAGCTGCCAGTAGGACAGGTTGTGGGTAGTGTAAGAGCTGGTGAATAGGTCCTTGCATCAATCCAAAATAAAACATAACATACATGTCAACTATAGCCTATACCTTTGTTCATATAACCCTTTCAACACCAAAGTAAGACTAGTCAGTATTAACCCCAAATTGCTGATGTGAGTTGGATGTGCCTGAGGTTAATACCTTTCCACTGGCTACCAGGGGAGTCTGTGGTTGAAGAAAGATTCAATATTGTAAGTCTATCAATGTCATTTCACACATCATTCAATAAAATTAATTGAGGGATTTGGTAATACTCCCACAGAACACAGTGGAATGCCATTCTGCATGCAAAAAGTATGATATAGAAAGGTTTAGCGATCTATATCTGGCTTACACCAGTTTTGCATTAAATTCAACCAGAAATCCATTTTCTGCAACTTCTGCATCAATCTGCAAATTCATTTATTTTCATATTTGGTTTTCCTCAGCAAATTTATTTTTATTTGCATCTTTCCAAATTGCCTACTGTATTTTGTATGCAATTTTCCCTGCAATACATATTTTTGTATGCAATTTTCCTTTATATATGCAAACCCAGAGAGTCAATGTCAGCTGTATTATTTATTAGTAATACTTGTATAACATATCTCATTGGGTGCAATATTGAACTTGATGGACTAATGATACTGGGCTGGATGGAGCTTCCTATATTTGTTCTTTTCCAATACAGAAAGGAAAAATAAGGACATGCATCCAAAAGTAGAACTATTTCTGATGAATAGGTATAATAAAAATATGTATCAATATATTTAATAGAGCTTAATCATTTCTTATCTGGAAAATGCTCCAAAATTGTCTACATAGAAGGTTGACATAGTGACACCTTTTGTGTCTGCTGTATTCATTGTGCACAAACTTTGTTTCATGCACAAAGTGGTGTATAAAATTACCAAATGGTGTATAAAATTACCAGAATGGTGAATAAAATTACCTTCAGGCTATGTGTGCAAGGTGTCTATGAAACATAAATGAATCTTGTATTTAGGCTTAGGTCTCATCTTCAAGAATTCTTATTAAGTATATACAAATATTCCAAAATCTCCTCCAAAAGAATCCCAAATCTCAACACTTCAAGTCCAAAGCATAAAGGGTTCTTAACCTGTATCTTTTCCATTGCTATTTAGACAAATCCTACCGTCCTAGACAAAGTGAGAAAAGTTTCTTTTTGGACTATGAAAGTAGTTTTAAAAAGTAAGCTTTCTAGGAGCTGTATTTCAAAAAGTAGCATATCTAAGAAAAACCTTGAGCGATGTAGTCCCCAAAGTCACATTTCTAGCAGTTGTAGTTTGAAAAACAACTTATCTAAAGGGAATTTGTCACCAAAGTAACTTTTCAAAACCTTGATCTTGGGCCTACAAAAGGAATGGCAATCGATCAAAGCTGTTCCTTTGTCATTTTTCAACTGAATGGAACACCAATTCCTTTTTCCTTCCTTGAGCCTAGCAAAATATTGTGAAAACAGGACATCCCTCAATTGCAGATAACCCTGACAGACTGAGCTACCTATCTCAGGTTGTAGATTCTGGATGTCATGAAACAGTCAAAAATTGTTGGTAACTTGTTATTGTATACTTTACTGGTAGAGCTGGGAATGGTTCTGCCTCAAGTGCCAAAATAACTTGGCTGACATTAAATATGTACACCTTGACCTAAGTGAGTGACAGATGCCATAGTTGTTCTGCCTCAAGCAGCAAAATGACTTCAGCCAACTTTACTCCCAGTTGTTTATTTTGCTACAAAATGTTCACTTAATGTGCTCAGAGTCCAGCTGAAATAAACGTTCCTTAGACTTACCAATGCACATTATTTATAGGGTTTAGATAGCGTTTCGGGCTCTTAATGCAAACTTGTAAATCACACATCTAGATACAGCTATCGGTCACAAACAATAAAGTTTCATTGGACAGTATATATCACTTACCGTCTGTCTTAATGTTTGGCGATGTTTAATTTCCCACAGACTGTTCTTGCTGTTATTTTGTTCTGATTAAACACTAAATCTAGGTGTTTTCTGATGACATTATGCTGTGATGGTATAAGTGAAACTCTTTTTTACAGGGACATGCCTGAGGTTAAACATCCATACAATTTTTTTAAAAAAAGCCCTTAGCTGTATTGTTCAAAGAGAAGCCTAGAAATTATGCTTCTTCATCTTTGTTTTCCTTCCTAACTTTTGAGTGATTGAACAAGACATTTTAACCACATGGATATTTCCTGGTTTTCTCAAACAGATGAAAAATTCCTGCAAATCTGTTTTATATGAACTGTTGCTTTTTCTCGGAGCCTAAAGCTACACAAGCTAATTTGGTACATGCTTGGGAATATACCCTTCAACTGTCCTTAGTAGGGACAATCCCAATTAATATTGTTGTCTCAATTACTCACCTACTTTTAATATGTCCCAGTTCCTCATTTCTTCTCCCATTTTTTTCTTTGTCCTCAATATATTACAGTTGCTGAATTCAAAGTGCATTCAATTAACTCAGCAAGTGGAAGAAGAAGATCAGAAGATTAGGGATATTGCCCTTCCTAGCAGGCTCAGGCAAGAGTGAACTGCTGTAACATCTCCTAAATTGCATGTTCTTCTTTAGTAATAATTTTGTCATCTTGACCACAAGCTGATCTTGCCTGGCCACATGTGTCCCAATTTTTATCTGTGATGCCCTCCCCCCCCCTCCCCAGCAAGAGGGAGGCATCACCCAACTGGTGCAGAAGTGTGTTGGCTCCATTGGAGACAGTACAACATGGGAGCCTTCCTGTGTTGATGAGGAAACCTACAGATTTCTTAGTGGAGAGGTTATCTTTTGTGTGATCTAATAGAATATTTTAGCTATAGAGCCATATTTCAGCAGCAGAGCTCATGCTTCAAATTTAGAAGGGAACAAATTATCATGAAGAATTCTTCTGGCCAAAGACCTTGGAGAGTGTCTGCTCATCAAAGCAAACAATATAACACCAAACTAGATGTACAAAGAAACCAACGCTGATGTATGGTGGCTTTCTATCTGTCCCAAAGTTTCAAGATGAGGATATTTCAGTTGTTTTGCTCTTCTGTGCTGCCAGCTCAGGTTGTGCTTTAATTAGGCAATTAAGATGCTTGTGAAGGTTCTATTTTCACTTCTATTACCTGGGAATGTTGCATTTTCACCTGGCAGAATCCTGCCCAGGGCTAGGAGCTAATTAACAATGCATTTATCTGACAATGGGGGATTATTTTCTCTCTTTCGTACTTCATCTGCTGGCTTTCTTTTAGCTCCACATCAACTCATTGAGCTCTTTTAACTTTTTCTTTCCCAATCATTTGCAGAAACAAGACGGGACAAAATTAATGTGCCTTGAGCTGACAAATAAAGATTTTTTTTTTCGTGTCAGGAGCAACCGGAGTTGCTTCTGGAGTGAGAGAATTGGCCGTCTGCAACTACGTTGCCCAGGGGACGCCCGGATGTTTTGATGTTTTACCATCCTTGTGGGAGGCTTCTCTCATGTCCCTGCATGGAGCTGGAGCTGATAGAGGGAGCTCATCCACACTCTCCCCAGGTGGGATTCGAACCTGGCAGCTTTCAGGTCAGCAACCCAACCTTCAAGTCACTTAGTCCACTACGCCATCTGGGGGCTCCACAAATAAAGATGAACCTCTTATCTCTTTCTCAAGGTCAATAATGCCAGATTCACAATACAGGTATACCTTTTTCTTGTGCTCTACTGCTTCATTCACTCTCCATTCTTGCATATCCCCTTGTGTTCTTGCAATATATTCCTCCATTTCTTTTTCCATGTCTTTCAATGGTGGTTCTCCACAAACCCACCTTGTAAGACGTGCAGTCTCCACCAGCACAGTAACTTGCAGGTTGTTAGATAGTAAGGGAATGAATAGTGACATATTCAGCTATTTTCCTTTAAGTGGACATGCTGTGACAGTCACCAGCAGGATCTTATAGGGCTCCATGGGGCATTCCTGCAGGTGACAACCATGCTGATTTTCCAGGTAAAGAAGAATAGTTTGGATGCATTGCTTCTGATTCCTTTCCCCTCTTACAGGCCAGGAATTGTTGTGTTGTGAGGAGGTTTGGGGTGGGGGGTGGGATTGGCTTACAAGATGGGTTGTATGGAGTGGGTTTTTGGTCATGGCAGTTTTGGAAGAGAATTGTGAACTACCACATTATCATATTGAGAAATTTCCCCTATCAGAGGACACTCCAGCCTCTTTTCAAGCGTGGAAAGGCACTGAGCTTATCACATGAGCTACTTCCAGCCATAATGCATAACCCTCCATGGTTGGAAAGAGGCAGAAGTGTCCGGAAAGGAGGCCAATGGACCTCATTACATTGAGAAATTTCTCCCTTGTATGACACTTCAGCATCTTCTCAAGCATGGAGAGGCATAGAGCTTATCACATATTCCAGGGTTGAAAGGAGGCAGAAATGTCCTGAAAGGAGGGAACTCTGAATATTGGCCAGCAATCGTGTTAGAGCTCCTACCTCTGTGCCTTACTCCCATGTTTACAACTGAAAAACAGATGAGATGGGAACCACCAAAGTTTCCTGTTGTGTTTAATTGCCCAACCATCAGCGTTCTCTTGTATCCTATGAGGTTTGGTGCAGAATAATAGGATCCCATGGAAAGCAATGGTTTTAACTTGGATCACTGTATCTTGTATTTTATGAGATTTGAGGCAGAATAATTTTATCCCATGGAAAGAAGTGGTTTTAAACTGCTGTTGATCTCCTTTAATGTAAGGGGCTTTGGGCAGGCCTGGGGATCTCTTGGGTTTTGGATATTGTTGTTTCGCCTGATTTTTTAGAAAGTATTACTGACCTTGTGATGAATGTAAAAGATGAATATATTTCCAGCTCTTAAGTTTCCACATGTGAATGTGATGGGGAGACAGAACTCGAAACAGGACTCCTGACAATATAAGAGAGGCAATTCTCTACTCTTCAAGGGACGGTCACCCATGCTTTCCCCTCTCAATGTGATGAAATAGCTACTCTATGGAACTATGGAACTTCCTCCACAGCAATATTAGGTTGGCTTCCTCCCTCCTAGTTTTCACAAAGAAAGTTAAAACCTGGCTGTAGGACCAAGTGTTTGGGGAGTAGTACAACCATAGTGAAATATACGTAATGATTGCGGGATTAGGTGCTACGTTTTATCAGTTATTTAATTGTATTTATATGCTTTATTCTCTGATTTT
The DNA here is from genome assembly GCF_035594765.1 of Anolis carolinensis. Taxonomy (NCBI): domain Eukaryota; kingdom Metazoa; phylum Chordata; class Lepidosauria; order Squamata; family Anolidae; genus Anolis; species Anolis carolinensis. Next base: position 223,952,249 of record NC_085843.1, on the reverse strand, counting down.
AATGTTTAATATGTTGTGTATTTGTATGTTTTTTTATTCGATTTGGCATTGAATTATTGCCAAACTGGAAGTTGCTCTGAGAATTAGAGTGGTGAAAAAATGCAGTAAATAAATAAATAAATAAATAAATAAATAAAAACTCTATGACTGAAAAAGTGAATTGTAATGCTGTAAGGCAGACTTGGGGCATTATAACATACTAAGGGGATGCCAGCCATTGATTTTGGTTAAACCTTTAGGACAGAGGTGGGTAACTTCCTAGGATGGGAACGTGTTATGTTCCATAAATGAACCAGGTGCCTCATTCTATTGTTGTAACATCAAATCTGTGTTGTCAAATTTGCCATTGCTGTGGATGTCAGCAACAACCCCTGCAACATTTTGCAAAACAAGATGCAGAAGGAATGTGCATCTTGTTCTTTTATAAAGTTTGATTGTTCTAACAGAAAGATTCTGGGGGCCCTTCCACACAGCCATATAACCCAGAATATCAAGGCAGATAATCCACAATATCTGCTTTGAACTGGGTTTTCTGAGTCCACACTGCCATGTAATCCAGTTCAATGTAGATTTTAAACAGCTGTGTGGAAGGGGCCTGAGAATGTGCTACAGAGAACTTGAAATCAAGATGAGTGGTTTCTTTTTTAAAAAAAATAAATGTTATTTTTTTCATGAAGTGGATGCTGGAGATAAGAGCCCCAAAACCAGGTGGAGGGTTGTATTTTGTCCCATGCGTAGCCCATCTTTGCTTTATATTTGAAACTCAAGAAGTTCCAACTGCCCCTAACTGCAATGACTGGAATGTAAGAAAATGGAAATGTCCAGACCATAAAGGGTGGTGGCCGTAGCTTCAAAGCACAAATAAAAGGGAAAAGATATAGTGCAAAGTACAGGATGCAAAGTTACTTATGAATCTTGTGGTCATAATTCATCCTGGTTACATTCTCTTGTTCCACAATGATAGAAGACCATCAGTCATTTGGCTGTACACCCCTATTACTGAATAGGTAGCATTTGGGCACAGTAAATCACTCTATAGAACTATGAATTCATAAAATGATTTATGTACCTATATATCAATATTTCAGCCTGCAAACACAGGCATCAACATTTCATTTTAATTGTGCTTCGCAATTCCCATGGAGCTGAGCTGCTCAAATCTTTCAGCTAGTCTAGGATATTCATAAAGCCCCCTTCCTTAAAAAGGCTTTTGTGAATTCATGTTATCAACGGCTTTTGTGCTACTTTTAGATCTTTCTATATGATGAATTTTTTTCATTGCATAATTATTTATTGCAGTTGTTGCCTATTTATGCACCTGGATTAGACCTGGGCTCCTTATTTTTCATCATGCCTTCATTCTTCTTCATAGGCTTGGTTTAGTGGGATGGCCTTTCTTAATTCAGCCTTGATCTTTGATGAACAGATACATGCATTAGTACAAGATCCTGCAACATCCAAGTCAAATTGTTTGTAACTATATATATATATATATATATATATATATATATATATATATATATATGAACTTGTGCCACAATACATCTTCTACTCACATATCCACAAGTTTCTTTCTACCCCAACTTTAAAGGAAACACATTTCAAAATGTTATTATGGTAATCTTGTTCCAAAGCAGATGCATTAACATGTGAAATATCCCAATGGTTTTGCATCTTGGTGTTTGTTCTCGGATAGGGTTGTGTGTGGATCCCATTTCCTTCAGTACCTGCGACACCTCAGGCAACTTTGGGAGCATATAACAAAAACCGGGGGGGGGGGGGGGGACAAAAAACCACTTAGATGTGAAAGCAAGTGGGAGCTTCTTCCAGGCTCCTCGTCCGTTTTTCAGTATCACAGCTTAATCTTTTTTTATTAAACCCCCATGTGTAGCCCATCCTTGCCCCAGTAAACAAAAAGAAAACCCTAATTCCCTGAAATTTACTACCCCTCCAGGAGGTCATTGCTCCTCTTTTCCTGGAAGTGGGAAGCCTCCTTAAAATGCCTTGGAAAGAGTGTGTGGCAAGATATGAAAATTAAATTGTGAGAAAATGGAACAGAGTTAACAGCAGATAAGGAAAGTGTTGGCAACCAAGAGTCTAGGGCCCTTCTACACTGCCATAAAAAATCCAGGCTATCTGCTTTGAACTGGTTTATATGGCCGTGTAGACTCATATAATTCAGTTCAAAGCAGATAATGTGGATTATCTACTTTGATAATTTGGATTATACGGCAGTGTTGGTCCATCCTAAGAAAACACAGTGGTTCTCCCAGAAGCCCCTGCTTTGCCTACCCTCAAGCACAACTTTAATTTAAACCCAAAATCAAAATTGGAGAACATTTGATGAAGTCTGAGTTTAATGATATATTTGCTACAGCTATACACTGAACTTTAATTTCTTTAAAATGAAACAAAGCAGATTTGCACTACTTTGATAAGAGCAGACTGTAAGTTGCTTTGAGCAGATTTAGTTTTATTGTCTAGCAGTGGAAAAAGACTGAGGGGGGAAAAAGGAAGCATTTGTTTCCACTGATATAAGCTTTTTCAGTTCATGAAGTGGATACAGCATTCAAAGGTTATTTTAAAATTGGAGAGTCACTTGTATAAAGGGTATGGCTGCTACGGCCTGGTTCAAACACGTCCATGCTGTTGCATTTGGCAGCACATATCACATTTCATTACACTGACAAGACCGCGCAAATTCTTCCAGTTGTGTTATTTTCATCCACAAGTCAGTTTGTGTCACATTGATAGAGAAGACTATGACATGTTCTAGCCTTATACCGTCCCTCCAGGTTTTGAGGTCTACTTTTCAAAGTGGAAGACAATTTTGTGTAAAGGAGATTGAGGCCCTCCACTGGGTGTCAAATAAACCAGCAGGGTGTCCCCTGCGGTCACCTGTGAAAATGCTCACGCCCAGAGTGGGTGAGAAATAGACCAGCACACACAATGTGTCTTGTTTTTTGAACAGAGTTTGATGAGTGGCACATTTCTAATTTCTGACATGGAAGGTCAGCAGTGCAGAAGAATTCTTTGGGAGTTGGGGAACAGAAACTGCAGGGCGAGTCTTTGAATGACATTGATTGAATCCCAGCAAACAATGGGAGGCCATATAATGGAAACTGAATGTCTTGCAAAGCATCCAGTCCATGTTATCAGTCCTCATAGTTCAGTGGCTACTTCCATTCATATTATTGATAATGACAAGAATTCTGTTGTAGAATTATGAATGTGTAACTTGGAGTTTATATGTATGTATGTATGTAGTTGTCGATTGACTCATGGGAACCACATGGATTTTATAGGGTGTTCATAGGACTTTATCACATTGAGATATAATCCCTTTATATCAGTATGCATCTCATTTTTTAGGACTGGATGCATACTGTATTGAGACGGAATGCATATTCTCCTCATCATACCTGATTATTATGATTCTTATGATTTGAAAATACTGCACTTTGACTCATCACACCACAGAAGGCTGGCTCTTCCCAATCCATTCAAAACACCCTCTACATCACTTTACGACACTTTACAAAGTATTGTTGCTGATGGGATGCATACAGATTTTTCTATCACACACAAAACACTGCTTCAGCAACAGAATATTCTGTAGCATTTTTTAAAAAAATGATTAGCATTCCGATTGCAAATAATCAGTTTCTGCGATGCTTTGCAGATGGATTCTGATGGAATACTGACGGGATGGGGCAAATGTCATGTGATGGGACTAATTCTAAATCATTCTCAAACAGTCTCAGAAATGGAGTATTTCCTAATGTGATAATGTGATAAGACAAGGTTTTGCCAGTTCACACAGGGACAATGCAAGTCCCCCAACCCCCATTTTCCTGGAAGCAGTCACTGTGATCAATGGGAGACTTTTCTCCATTAGAAAGCAACAAACTGATAGTCCCATGCATAAGTGGGACTCTAGCACAAGGATGAATTGTGACAGGGGTCTTGCTTCTGCCTGTTTCAATGGCGATCACTCACCAGGAGTGGGTGGGAACATCAGTTACTGCTTCCCAAGCAACAGGGAAATGAACATTGGTCATAGCAGCTGCTTCCCAGTAAATGGGATTGGGGAAATTGAGCTGGAATAAATTGCATAGCTAGAGTAGTTACACTTTTGTAACTACCCTATGGGATTATGGCCATTCCAGGCATAGGAAATCTGTCTAGATGGTAGGCTTGTGCACGGATTCGGAGTAGTCAGTTCCCTTCAGCCAATTTGGCTTGTTTGGCTTTGCTTAATGGCCACAACAGCAAGGGGCCAGCCGTCTCATTTTCCCGTGCATAATGGGACCATGTGACAGCCGATCACGGCTCCTCCTCTCCTATTCGGCATCAAAGTTGTGTCCTGACTTCAGTGTATTTTTTGACTTGGCTTCTGGCTTGGTCTCTCTCTTGAATCTTTTTTATTTTACTTTATTTTCTTTATTTTTTCATTTAGTGGGACTAATTGGGAGTTGGGAATGTGCGGTACAGGTGGGTGGGGTGCACATGTTTGGGGGCTTGGAGAGTCACCCTTTTAGCTTCTTTTTCTCCTCCCCTCTATTCCTTCAGAAAACACTTCTAAAATATTATAATTATTATTAATAAGAGTAATATCAGAAAAAAAGAGAAAAGCCTCATTCTCAGAAAACTGCTAACACCTAGTTACCTCTACTCTAGAGTAGAAAGTAGAAACCGTTTCAAGGAAGCATTAAACACAAATCAGAAAGGTGTGAGGGGGGAAAGGTACAACTCTAGGCAGAGCCTGAAGTGTAAATCAAGAGAAAAGAGAGGGCTTTTAAAAGGCTAGATAGCTATCTGTCAAGAGTGCTTTGATTATGTATTCCTGCATGGCAGAAGCTTGGATTAGATGACCCCTGTGGCCTCTTCAATTCTATGATTCTGTTAATCAGAACTTTTTAGATAGGAACTCATGCTCATTACACCATTGAGTTTAAAAGTAACTCATTGCATGGCTTATTGAGCAGCTCCTTGACTTTTGTCACATTTTGTTACTTCAGGGAAATCTCATAAAGTTGATTAAAGAATTGCATAAATGTGTGAAAATGCCTCTAAAATGGTCTTTCAGAGATATTTTGAAAAGCAGTTACTCAGTCTGGGGGGAAAAGGAAAACTTTATTAATCTCACCAGTAAAGTAACATCATTCCCATTAGTAAATTACTTTTGAAATGAAATTTCATTATGTCCTCATTGGACCACCCCCCTCCCCCAAACAGGGTAATTATTTACAGGTAACTATATCACTTGCATTCCATTATCCAATCAGTACTTCTAAGTTTTGGTAGTAACAAGGCAAAATTCACCAAACACAGAACATGTGTCAGTGAATTTCACTACTAAGTTACCGCAGTGATTGTCTATGTGTATGAGTCTGTCTACATTTGCAGAATATTTCAGCATAGATTGTTAGATGTTTCTTCACGCAAAATAGCCCTCCCCTAAGAAGCCATTAGATCTCTCCAAAGGACACTTAATACTTTTCTGACCTTAGCTTTATAGATGTAACCATCCCTAAATTATTATTTTTACACACTGCATGGTGCCCATTAAAAAGATGCCTGCATGGCATTATTCTTTTTCACCTTAGTGGAATTTAAAATGCAAAGAAGATGACTTCAACACCAAATATAAGATGTCTTGGAGTTTTTCCAGATGTAAAATCAAGCAGTTCCCAAACCCAACACAAATAAATAATTCATTTCACAAGCTGCCAATGACATTTTAATAAGCCAACTTTACTTTTCTTTTCATCCTGTCATTTCAATCCAATCCGATCCAATCCAATTTCCAAGAATGGAAAAAAAATATTATGAAAGTCTATAAACAACAATTGGTTGAGGCTGCATTGAGGAACAGCTCTGGGAGGTGATTACAGAACCCTGCTGCTCCCTAGAAACACTTTGAAAGTTTGAAAATAATCAAGGTGACACTAATTTTCAAAGTATCTTTCTGGTTTCTGAACCGAGAATTAAAGTCTGACCTGGGGGAAATGGGTTTGGGGATAAGAAAATGCAGTGATGCTGACAACCTGTACACTCCTACTTTTTTCTTCCCTTCACCTTCATGATCACCCTTTTCATAGAATTTTATTGTCCACAGTGTTTACGACGGGCCGCATAACTTACAACACACCAAATTAAACATTGTTTATCAGCCATGTATAGCAACCTACTTGAGAGTTGATGGACATCCTATTTTTTTCAGATTCTGATAGACAGCGGAAGGTTAGAGCGGGAGGCTAATCTAGGCCCTGTGGGACCACCGTACACATCTGGTAAGTGTGATGTGGCACGCACTCTGTAAATCTGCTTTCTGATCTTGCTCATCTTGGACTTTACATGGTTGATTTGGCTATGGTGGCGAGGGCAATGTTACCGCGTGTCCTCAGCGACACATGCCTGCTGATATGCATAGAGCCGCATAATATGTGTCAAAGCTCATTAACCTCAGAACAGCAGAAATGACAGTGCCGGTATAGAGAACAAGCACTATACTTGGATGTAGGCTAAAGCGGAGAATGACTGATGAGCCAAGAACCAAATATCAGATTAATCACGGAAGGTCCTATTTACAGAAATGTTAGAAAGGCACTGCAAAATGTGAAGCAGACCAACAACTATCAGTTAACTCTGGGAAAAATCCTGGATGGAGAGGGAGAGAAAGAGAAACTGTCAGATGTAAGAACATGTGTCTGTTTAAAATAAAGACAAGGAGAGAAAAGGATGCCGGGAGCCAGATAGAAACAACTTGATTCTAATCAGGTTAGGTGGAAAGACACGCCAGGAGCATTTCTGCACTAATATACATGTTGTGTTTCTATAGTTGATGGAGGGTGAATTTGGGGTTGCAAATACTGCTTATGTCCATCAAATTCACATTGAAAGAAAGATGGAGGGTTATTCCCTTGATCAAGGATCTCCTGGGATATGGGTTCTGATATTGTGTGCTGGACCATGGATTGATTCCTTAGGAATCAGAGATTTCCCTCCTAGCTTCTAAGCTCCTTCTGGTTTGGGCACAAGGAGTAAAGAGGCTGGAATTAATAATGGCAATGTTTTTCTTGGGACATGTTGAATCCTAACCTTTTCAAAAGTATCTATCTATCTATCTATCTATCTATCTATCTATCTATCTATCTATCTATCTATCTCCTTATTGGAAGCAAGAAGAACATTGTTTTGGAGAACTAAGCCAAAAGAATAATAATAATAATAATAATAATAATAATAATAATAATAATAATAATAAAAAAAATGAAATCCAGCATGTCTATCTTGTTTGCTGTGTCATACAACATCGTTGTGTCAATAATAATAATAATAATAATAATAATAATAATAATAATATAATAACTTTATTTTTATACCCCACCCCATCTCCCCAATGGGGACTCAGAGCGGCTTACATGGGGACCAAGCCCGAAAACATACAACAATAAAATGATAAAACAATTATGCCAACAATAAAAAATCAATATCAATACAACCATCATAGTAATAACATATAGCATAAAATATTAAAAGCAGAAGAGTAAAACAAGGATCTGGGCCAAAGTGCAAAGTATATCAAATGGGGGAGGTAGTTTCTCAATAAAGTGCAAAATAGTAGTGGCAGAAAGGACCTGTAGTTGGATGGGCAGATAGTTCAACCTAAAAGAAGGTTAGCCTAAGTAGAAATTTGAGATCTTCAGAGGAGGCCCTGTTGCGTCTTCCAATATCATGTGAAGTTAGGTTACTGAGTACACTTAAGAGGACTTTCTCTGTAGTAATACATCTGATGTGGAACCCCCTACCCAAAGAAGTAAGGCTGGGCCAATTTCTCTTTAGCTTCTGAGTTGGCAACCAAAACAGTGCTGTTTCTCATGGCATTCATAGTTTCAAACTGCTGTGGGCTTTTTTTTTAAGTATCACTCACACTTTACTTCACAGTAGGATGCACCTTAATGAGTATAACAGACAAGGAAGAGTTTAAAAACAAATGTATTAAACTATTCTCTTCATGCGAAATTGAAAAAAGATTATCCACAAGTAAGTATCTAATTCAGAAATGGAAGAACAAACAAGCACCATGTATATTTTAACTCTGAATATTTTATCCGAATTCAGATTTCCTTCCCTAAGGTAAGCCAGAAATACAAGGTTTATTTCCGTTTATCAATAGGGAAAACACATTTTATATGACTGTATCCAATCTGTCATTTCCAGTACATCCAGTGAAATAAGTATGACTTAATTTAGATATTAGTAATCCAAGTTACTTTATTTCAATGGATGCACTTTAAGCATGTCCAAGTGTGGACCCAGTCCATTATCTACAGTTGATAAATATTTTAAATGTCTGATGTAAAAAACTTAACTTTAATGACATTCTTTAAAAAAAAAAAAGCATGTAAAACAACAACAAATTGCTGTTTAAACTCTTTCAAAACTGGATTCTAGAAAAGTTTGTAGAATTATTAAAGAACATTTTAATGTGCTTTAAAACTGTTTTATTTTGTATTGTGGGCTGGGAGGAAATACAGAAATACTTTTAGTAATATGACTAATAAACAAACCTGCTGACCACAAGTGTCATGGGTGCAAGAGAAGTACATAATTTGCTTAGTGGTCTATAAACTTTACTAACTTTAATGTCTTACTCATTTATTTAGAATCAGATGCCGGCGGGGGGCGGGGGGGGGGGAGGGGGGATGAAGCAATTGTTCCAGAGGACAGAAATAGAAATATTTTGGTGGATAGAGCTGTTTCATACAACCTTCCCAATACTGCATAAACTTGCCTACTGCCTCCTATTTTTCCACTTGACATCTCTCACGCAAGGTAATTAGAAGCAAGGTATTTATGTACTTAGAAATCTTAGCAAGGCTTAGCAATGGTATTTGTAGTAATTGACTTCCTGGAAAGAGATGGAAAACACTTCAGCCAATTGCTAGACAGCCATTAAGTATTTTCTAACTTCTCCCTTGAATGAAGAAACATGAAGCTTCATCCACTTCCTGCAGGTCAGAATTCCTTGCAGTCATTTGACAACTGTCTATCCTAAGATAGCAACATGTTCTAATTTACAAAAGACAGTTACCTAAAGATCTATCAAAAGCAAATTCCCTTTCTGAAACACTTTATGTGACTATTATGTAGATTATTATAAATGGATTTTGAAATGTTATTTACTACATTACGTATATTCCTATGTCTCAGTTATCTTTTTCAATGGCCAATAAACCCAGGTTAGGTTGATCACATCATCTATTCTACATAGAACAGTTGAAAGGCTGTCAGAAGACAGTCCTTCATTTCAATGTGTCCTCCACATGTAGAGTTATTGGTGTATGGTAATAATTTGGAATGAAGATAAGTCTTGTAGATTTCATTAAAAGTAACCTTGAAGTTAACAGTCAATAGCAACTGGACAGAAGACTGACTACATACAGGACTTACCTAGTCAAAGTCTGCTCCCTCCCCATAGCATGATGGACTGTATATTGATTTAAATCATAGTAAGCCCTCACTGTGAGGGCTGTTCTGCAGTGGAAGTCTCTCCCCCAGACTGTGGTGGAAGCTCCTTCTTTGGAAGCTTTTAAACAGAGGCTGGATGGCCATCTGTCGGGGGTGCTTTGAATGCAATTTCCTGCTTCTTGGCAGGGGGTTGGACTGGATGGCCCATGAGGTCTCTTCCAACTCTACTATTCTATGATTCTATGATTCTATAGGAAAAGCAAGTCACCCTAAATATTAGGAGAACTTCCTGATGGCAAGAGCTATTTAAGTGTGGAATGTTCTTTGGAGTGCAGGGGAGTCCTCTGCTTTGCAATTCTTAAACAGAGGCTAAATAGTTAGTTGTTGGGAGAGCTTTGACTATGTATTCCTACATGATGCTAGGTTGGACTGGATCACCCTTGTGGTCTCTTCTAACTGTAAAAGATAATGTAAAGGTTTTCCCCTGACATTAAATCTAGTCGTGTCTGACTCTGGAGGTTGGTGCTCATCTCCATTTCTAAGCCGATGAGACGGCATTGTCTGTAGATGCCTCCAAGGTCATGTGGCTGGCATAACTGCATGGAGTGCTGTTACCTTCCCACCAAAACGGTACCTATTGATCTACTCACATTTGCATGTTTTAGAACTGCTAGGTTGGCAGAAGCTGGGCGTAACAGCAGGAGCTCACCCTGCTCCCCGGATTCAAACTGCTGGCCTACAGTTAAAAGGCCTGAAACTGTAGGCTGACAAGTTCAGAAGCTCAGTGGTTTAACCCACTGAGCCACCAACTATATGGATTTGTTATTCTTCTATTATTCTAGCTGTGTTCTTTCTATAGCTAATGCAATGGAACACATTCCCCCCACATTCCCTTTCCTTTCCTCCCAACTTCTCTAAGCTATCAAAAAATTGTGTCTATAGAGTTTCTCAAATCACTAGAGCAGGTTTTGGAGCACATAGTTTAATCAAATCTAGTTATATAAACAATTCTGTTAGTAGAATTATACAACTGGATCCTAGTCTATAGTTATATATACAAAATTTATGCAAATCTGAATGTATACTCTTTTTTTGGAGATATGTAAGTGGCTGTCACAGGCAGCATTGTTCAGATCTACTCCAGCATGCCGCTAAAACATAACAAGGCTCATTTTCCTTTTACACTGGTATGGAATCCAAATAAGAGGCAAAGCACCTGATGGGAGATGAAATGTCAATCACTTTCCCAACAACTTTCCAACAAAGAGTTTCTGCAACAGGTATAAAAGCCCATCACTGTCCGCCATTCCTCCCCATAAATCTACCCTCCCCAGGCTGCTGAGTTGACGTCCAGCCATTTGCAGCTGCATCTTTTTACAGGCAATGTGTGATATATATTTCTATGTGGAAAATCTATTCAGTCCCCTGATGGAGGAGGTAAAATAAACTCAGGTGATCCGCATTTTCCTTGCAGGATGTCTTACTTTGCCATAAAAAGAGGGGTTATGGTTTTCCAGAATATTAGCTATAAAAAGAGACCTTGTTAAAGTTACAATCAAAGGATGTAATAAATGAGTTATTTCAGTATATTACAACAAGGGACTTATCTTGGTTCCTTGGTCATTGTGTAAGAGACTGTACAGCTTTGAGCTCCCAGCACTAATGCTGTACTGGAAATCACATGATCTCGTTCCTTTAAATAATGTATCCACCTACAGTTTCAGCTCTTGACTGGTTCAAAGGCAGTTTCTTTAAAATTTAATCAGTAGCTTTATCATAGCCTGCAGGCAAAAGGTGCCAGAGCAAAAGTGCCTTCAGAGCAAGGAAATCCAACATCTAGTGGAATGCTACCTTTTCTTTTTTTCTCAGATTTTCATTAAATCCTCCTACTAAATGAGATAGAAAAATAAAAGAGAATTCCATGAGTTGCTCCTGTTATGGTGAATGCACAATCATTTTGGTACAGAGGAACCCTTCACATCAGCCACTTTGCAAGCCATGCATGCAGATCCAGCTGTGGGAAAAGATTTTCATTGTGCTAGGACTCTCTGTGCACCATATAGAGAACTAGGATCAAAGTCTAGCATGGAAGCAAGGCTAGAAAAACCAGGACGTTACTAAGTAAAGGCAATTTTTTATTGGCTAGCTCCCTCAGCTTATCCATTGGAAACTGGAGATTTCTCTCATTACTTTTTGTTTTTGCAGCCATCCATATCATATTGCTAACTTTTCCTGAGGCCTCTCAAATAAGCAGCATTAGAAGAGAGAGAGAGTGGAGGGTCGGACATTGTCCGTCAACAATTAGTACTTGCATGTGGAGAACAGGCTGAACAGATAAGGCACATTCACATTACAAAATTACAGCACTAGGACTGTCATGGCTCCACTGTAAGAAATCTTGGTGTTTGTGGTTTGGTGAAACACTAAAGCACTTTGCCAGAGAAGTCTAAAGATCACTGACTAAACTATTAATCACAACATTCCTTAGGATAAAAACACAGCACTTAAAATGGAATCATGATGCTGTAAGTGTGCAGTGTAAAGGGCTCCCACTCTCCATCTTCCTTGTAATGATGACAAAACAATTGTATCTTTCCCCCAACACAATAAATGTATTTGCATTCCTTCCTTCCCTCTGCTACTGTTTACTAGTCCTAATACAAAGAGTCTCCAAAGTCAGGAAAAAGTTCTGTGAGGCTGTATATTTGTATATTTTGTTATATTGTACACCACTATTATACATGGTTTTACTGTAAGTATGGGTAAGTGTATATGTTTTGTATGTTTCACATGTTTTGATATGGTCAAAATTGACTAATCAATAAAGAATTGTTGTTGTTGTTGTTGTTGTTGTACACCACTCTCGGAGCCCTTGGTGGCACAGTGGATTAAACCACTGAGCTGCTGAACTTGCTGACCAAAAGGTTGGCGGATCGAATCCGGGGAGCAGGGTGAGCTCCCGTTGTTAATCCCAGCTTCTGTCAACCTAGCAGTTCGAAAACATCCAAATGTGAGTAGATCGATAGGTATCACCCCAGTGGGAAGATAACGTTGCTCCATGCAGTCATTCCAGCCACATGACATTGGAGGTATCTACGGAAAACGCTGGCTCTTTGGCTTAGAAATGGAGATGAGCACCAACCCCCAGTGTCAGACATGACTAGACATTATGTCAGGGGAAAACCTTTGCCATTACCTTACACCACTCTCAGATACCACAAGAAAGGACAGGATATAAATGTTTGAATAAATAAGGAGATAAATAGATAGATTGAATAGATAGAGAGATAGTCAGACAGGCAAATGAATGTTGCTGAAGCTTTTCAGTGACTTGTTTTTTTCCCTCCTAATGCCAGGTGCAGCAACCAAGTAATATGTGTTTGACTTCACTTGGAAATTGTTTGAAGCAAAGGGCACATGGAACTATTTACTCTATGGAGAAGGGAGGTATCACAACATCACAGGGGTGTCTGGTGGTTGTGCTGCTGTGGTGAATCCACTTTTTATCTGAAGGCTTTACCTGTGCAAGATATAAGTTATTTGAGAGATCTCCCAATACTGGACTCTAATTTCTCTACCCCTGTAACACTATGCCCTGAATAGGGGCCGGGCTGTGGCGCAGGCTGTTTAGCAGCTGCAATAAATCACTCTGACCATGAAGTCATGAGTTCGAGGCCAGCCCGTGGCGGGGTGAGCACCCGTCAATTAAAAAAATATAGCCCCTGCTCGTTGCTGACCTAGCAACCCGAAAGATAGTTGCATCTATCAAGTAGGAAATAAGGTACCACTTATATAAAAAAGTGGGGAGGCAAGTTTAACTAATTTATGACCTGGAATGAGGAAGTGCTGTCAGAGTGGATGATGAAGCAGCTGCTCCCCCCTGTGGCCAGAATCGAACATCCCCTCAGGAGAAAGTTAAAAATTGCCTCTGCGTCTGTCTGTCTCTGTCTCTGTTTGATGTGTTTATGGGCATTGAATGTTTGCCCTATATGTATATAATGTGATCCACCCTTAGTCCCCTTCGGGGTGAGAAGGGCGGAATATAAATACTGTAAATAAATAAATAAATAAATAGGGCAGGAAGACAGTGATGCAAGAAGTCTTCTGTTTTCATGCCAGCATACTATGGACCTCATCACACTAGAGTTTGGATCCGCTTTAAATCCATTTTCGGGGGGGGGGGGGGGGACGGGGACTTTAAACAGCTCAGCCAGACAGGTCCTGGGTCTCACCAAACTATAGACCCCAGAATTCTACAGAAGGCAGAAACCAGATTTACTGATTTCCATGCTCTGGTGTGATGAGGCAGTATATGTCACTTAAATTCTTTTTTTCTTTTAAAACAAATCCAGTTTTCCTTTTAAAATTCTTGGTTGGGCTCAGGGGCAGCAGTGGCTGATGGTGTACATGTCAGTAGGACTGTGACTTTTATCCTAAACCTTTAAGGAACTATCCAAGGTGCTGAATTCTTGGGCCTAGCTTCTGAAAGCTCTGCAAAGGTAAAACTTAAGGATTCTATTTCTAATAATATTTGTATGTGTGAGGGCTGAGCAACCTGTCAGTTGCTGTCAGCCCCTCATGAAAGCAACCTTGACATTCTCAAGAGGTTCTATCTTAGCCACATAAATATTTTTGACATAAATGGCATAAATGTATCTGTTCCTGCTACCCTGCTGCTAGTTTATTATTTAAAGGGAGCAGATGAGTAAATCCAGTAAAACACAGATTCTGAATTTTCTGCCAGCCTGAAAGAATGCAGCCGATGGGGATTTCTCAAGTTGCAATGTTTGTTTTCATCAGCATCATGTGAAATGCTGGTACACCTGCTACACTAAACCATCTTTTGTTTTGATCTAGTTACAGTTTCTTACAGAAGCAGTGATTGGTATCACATCAGGGGTGCAATGAATGCAATCTGGGCTTTTTTCCAGACTTTAACAGAGATATGCAAAGTGCTTAAACATACCATCAATACAGATTCAGCACCCAAGAGAGTGAACTTCAAAGGAACTAACTTTAAAGGAGCTACCTGCATGCTGTGCCTACTAGCAGAAAGTGTCCTAAGAGACAGATATCCTATGAGAGGCAGCTGCAGGGAAGTCAATCTAGTCCGAATCATGCACAAAAGATGAGTGGAGTGATTGGGCAAGATCACAGGCAGCTACATAACCAAAGCCAAAATTGAATGTGACAAGGATTTAAACATAAATGGTTCAGAGGTCAAGAATTCTGAGAAGCATAGTAGAGATTGGATGGGTGTGAGTAATGAGGATTCATAAGTGGTTGTTTCTGGACAGCAAGTGTATGATGATTCAGTGGACTTGAATACATGAATCTGGCAAAACAAAATTGCAACAGGAGAGTGGCACCAATTGCTGGTAGTTATCACACAGCATCATGCACATACTGTTGTTTCTTTTGCCTTCACTTCATTACTGTAGCACTTCTTTTCATTCACAGGTATGTTTCCATTACCTGCACTAATGTACACTAGTCTGGTGTGCTAAAATCCTGTATCTTCTATTTAACTGATGTTGTTTCTGACACAGCTTGTCTTTCTCTCCCCCTGGACTTCATATCCTGCTGAGAAAACAGACTCTCAGCTGCTCAGTTGGGTGGGGGAGTAATCATCTGGAGCCAAAAACTGGTCTCAGTCTAAATCCTGTGCATCAGCTTCCTTAGAGTCCAGAGAATGAGGACTTCATCACATTGGCAAAAGCCCTGTTCTAAGACTCTGCTGAGACACAGCCAGGATGGACCCTTCTGGAGCCCTGGCCTTTGAACTGTGGGGTCCCGCAAGGTTCTACTCTGTCTCCCATGCTCTTTAACATCTACATGAAACCGCTGGGAGAGGTCATCCGGAGTTTTGGAGTTGGGTGTCACCTCTATGCAGATGACGCACAACTCTACTACTCTTTTCCACCTAACTCCAAGGAGGCCTCTCGGGTGCTGGACGAGTGCCTGGCCGCTGTGTCTATCTGGATGAGGAGGAACAAGCTGAAGATCAATCCCGACAAGACAGAGGTCCTCCTGGTCGATCGTAAACCTGAGCGGGGTATAGGGTGGCAACCCGTGCTGGATGGGGTTACACTCCCCCTGAAGCCACAGGTCCGCAGTCTGGGAGTCCTCTTGGATTCATCGCTTACGCTCGAGGCTCAGGCGTTGGCGGTGTCTGGGAGGGCCTTCGCACAATTGAGACTCGTGCGCCAACTGCGACCGTACCTCGTGAAGGCTGATCTGGCCGGGGTGGTCCATGCCTTGGTCACCTCCAGACTGGACTACTGTAATGCACTCTACGTGGGGCTGCCCTTGAAAATGGCTCGGAAGTTCCAACTGGTCCAACGAGCGGCAGCCAGGATGTTAACTGGGGCCCCTTACAGAGAGAGGTCAACCCTCCTGTTTAGGGAGCTCCACTGGCTGCCATTTATTTACCGAGCCCAATTTAAGGTGCAGGTGCTTACCTACAAAGCCCTGAATGGTTTGGGACCATCCTACCTCCGTGACCGCATCTCCGTCTACGAACCCATGCGTTCACTTCAGTCATCTGGAGAGGCCCTGCTCGTGATCCCGCCTGCGTCGCAAGTGCGGTTGGTGGGGACACGAGACAGGGCCTTCTCTGTGGTGGCCCCCCGACTCTGGAACAGCCTCCCCAAGGATCTCAGACAGGCCCCTACATTGGCAGTCTTCAGAAAGAACTTGAAGACCTGGCTGTTCCAATGTGCCTTCCCAGATTAATAGGAAATCTCCAATACCAAGTCCCATAAGCACTTTATTAGAATTAAGATCGCATATCGCACTCTGCACTTGCCCTATGAGCCTTATATATCACCTGTCACATCAGCACTTTTAATCTTGTACCCATTACTCTGGCCCGGCCCAGTTCTATTGTGTTTTAGCGTATTGTTATTGCTTGTTGTTTATACTGTTTTAATTGTTTTTAATTTGCTTTTTGTTTTGTATTGTTATATTGTGTGTTGAGGCCTTGGCCTTTGTAAGCCGCATCGAGTCCTTCGGGAGATGCTAGCGGGGTACAAATAAAGTTTAATAATAATAATAATAATAATAATAATAATAATAATAATATGACGCAGGGCTACTTCCGCCAGGGCTCCATCCTGGCTCTGTGCATGTTGCGTCTCGGCAGAGTGCTAAGCAGCACCCCTGAAAACATGGGTTCTCATAGAGTAAGCTGAGGACAAGCCAGGGAGAGAGGGTAATGGCGCAATGTGGAGCACTGTCCAGCAGTTTACCCCACTGCCCAAAGGATTCACCCCGCTGTCCCATGGATGCCCCCACTGTCCCCTGGCTTAAGGACCACTGTATGATGAGATTCTTAGTTATGCCACCATCTAAGGTGCTGAACCTACATAAGGGACAGAATTCAGTACCTTGGCTACTAAATATACAGGAGAATATAGAGTCAGTTGCTGTGAGTCTTTCAGGCTGTATGGCTATGTTCCAGAAGCTTTCACTCCTGACGTTTCACCCACAACTGTGGCAGGCATCCTCAGAGGTTGTGAGGTGTTGGAAACTAGGCAAGGGAGGTTTATATCTACACCTGCCTTCAAAAGACAAAAGTTATTTCTCCCAACCTGGCCCTTACACAAATATATAAACCTCCCTTGCCTACATACCTCACATCTCTGAGGATGCCTGCCACAGATGTGGGCAAAATGTCAGGAGAGAAAGCTTCTGGAACATGGCCATACAGCCTGAAAGACTCACAGCAACCCAGTGATTCCGGCCATGAAATCCTTCGACAATTAATCCTTGTCAGTGGTGAGTTAACTGCACCACTGACAAGGAGATATCAAGTCACTACATCCACTCCATACACTCCATACACTCCAGTCCATATTCCAGGAAATAATGCCTGACTGCTCACTGAAGGGAAGGATATTAGAGGCAAAGATGAAATACTTTGGCCACATCATGAGAAGACAGGAAAACATGGAAAAGATCATGATGCTGGGGAAAATGGAAATAAAAAGTAAGAGGGGTAGACCAAGGGTGAGATGGATGGATGGTATCTTTGAAGTGACTGGCTTGACCTTGAAGGAACTGGGGGCGGTGACAGCTGACAGGAAGCTTTGGCGTGGGCTGGTCCATGAGGTCATGAAGAGCCGGAAGCGACTGAATGAATAAACAACAAAACACCCACATTGTGCTAAATGGACTTTGGAAAGAAAGTTTTAAAAACCTGATGAGATAGTTTCATATCCGGATGTCTATGTAAATATGTACAGATGAGAGTATGAGGCTGGAATCCTGTTGTACTATGGCTGCAACAATATGCTGGTGTAGGCAGAGGAGGAAAATGATTATAGGAGCAGTGGTGATGAAGAAAATCAGATACTGTACAGTTCAGAGCTAGTGAATAGTGATTGTAATTTTGCATGGCTCAGTACAGGCTGTTGAACAACGAAATGCGGAGATATTTACTACTCTCAGACCTACTGTAGAGCTGCTGAAGCACCCCATGGTGATTCCATGTACGATGGAGAGGGGAGAATCACAGAGGCATCCAATTATGTATCCCAAGCCAGATCTAAGCCATTACATCATCTGCCGAGGTCTGCTGGGGTCAGTCTCAATGGCTGATATAGTCATTTCATGCCTGACTATGGGAACATAGCCAGTTTCTTTTGTGATTTCTTCTGCTCTTCACCAGACACAGAGTGGTCATGAAAGAGGAGCTTTGATTGTTGTGGAGAGAAGTAAGAACACCAACCTCTGCAGAAACTCCAAATAGACATAAGAATATCTTATTTTACTTGCTAATTTATGCCTGAGTATGATATTCTGTTGCATTAGTCTTTCCAATAATAATAATAATAATAATAATAATAATAATAATAATAATAATAATAACAACAACAACTTTATTTTTATACCCCGCCCCATCTCCCCAATGGGGACTTGGAGCGGCTTACTTGGGGACCAAGCCCGAAAACATACAAAAAATAAAACGATAAAACAATTATACCAACAATAAAACATCAATATCAATAAAACCATCATAGTAATCAACAGTACTTTATAATTGGCCATGCCCACCCTGAAGCCCTGGTATTTTGGCCCCATTGATGGAGCATATTGTAACTGGATTTTAATTTTTGTGGTTGTTTTGAATTGTATGTTCTTTTTATGTTTATTATTTTACTATGTTTAATTTATTGTATGGTTCCTTTTCAGCAATTAAATGATGGAAATTGCCCTGAGCCCTCTTGAGGAGATAGGGTGGTATAAAGTTGTATTATACTACTAACAGGGTGTATTCCCTGAAAGGTCCTGAAAAAAGTGCTGCCAACAGAATTCCAAAATTGGTATAAAACTCTTTCTGATGTTCCTAGTTTTTAAAACTTTGAAAGAAAGGTCTAGCAATGCTTTTTAAAATAAACACTTTTCATTTTAAAACCAAAATACTTAAAGCTTTTCTTTGCACATTTTTGAGGAGTATACGTGTCACAACTTGTAGTTCAGTCCTTGCAGAGGAATTTCTAGCTCAAACCCTATCCGAGCCAGCCATGAACTCGACAGGTGGTCTTGGGTGAGCCATGCCTTTGAGCCTCATCAGCTCCTGTGCCTGTCTGTAAAATGGCCTTAAAAGCAGCAGCTTAATCCTGCAGGGCTGTTGAAAAGATTACTGGTAACATGTGTGAAGAGCATTTGTTTTATAAGTGAAGAATGAGGTTTTTCTTTTTCAAGAAAACCTTTTATGGTTTTTTGAGCTTTCTTTCTTTACTGGGAGAGAAACTGTGTGATCAAAGTGCATAAAGTAAGGATAAGAATGCATAAAATTATGAATAAAAGCCAGTTTCTATTTCCAAGAAATCTAGCTTTTACGGTTGAAAACATATTCATGGCTTCTCCAGAAGGCATGCCTAAATTTAATGCGGAATTGGAAAAGTTACTTTTTAAACTATAATTCTTGAAATCCCTCAGCACCCAAGATGAATAAGAAATTCTGGCAGTTACACCCACCATATTTCCAAGCTCTTTTTTAATGGGCTGAAGGAAAGCTTCTAGTTGAACTTGAAGAGAAACATATTCTATACTTTGTGGAATACATGGGTGCAAGGGACGAAAGCTCTTTTAGACAGGGGGGAATCTTTCTATCCCACCGCTGCCACCATTAAATGCAAGGGTCCTCTTCATAAACAGGCAGGGGGAAATCCTTCTTTCAGGATCCCAGCCACTGCCAGTTATAAACCCTCGAGTCTGTACGTGTGCATGTACAATATGAGTCACTGAGGGGCAGTATTTGAGACAAATCTTCTACTGATACCAAGTCAAGAAATTTACCACTCAGAAGCACTTTCTTTATTTGAAACAGAGAACTATTTATTTATGGTTACTTCAGTCCAACAATCGTAACTTGTGTCAATAGTTTACTTCTTCAGTTTCACATATATACAATATCAAACATATCTTTCATTCTTCAACATTAACCACTTGACTGAAACTTTGTCTCTCCCCTATTCCTTTTTTTTTTGTTCTTCCTCACTAGAAACCCCAGATCTGACTTAATAATAGTCACTTTTTCCTCCAGTATTCCAACTGAAGTCCCAAACTTAAACTAGGATCCTTTTCCCTCTAGCTCACCCGGCTAGAGACTACCATGACTGAAGCTCAGACACACACATCTTTTCTCTAGTTTCCCTCACCAGAAACCTCAACATAACTCTTTTTAAAACATCCTCTCCTTTTCTCCTCCAGCTAGCTCCGCCCCTTTCACTAGCCTAGAAATTGTTACATTTCTACCGAAGCAGCTACGTTACCATGGAGACACATGGCCAATCATCAGTAGCTAACTTCTGCCCACTTTTATCTCTAAATCAACATTAAATAACATAGGCAAAAATTACCAATCAAATAATGCTTTCCGTTACAATGGGTGATGGAGATCTCACTGGAGCAGAAGCTGGGCAGAAATGGTCTAACTGGATTTTCCATACTGAGAAAATTCAACATATTGGGATGCCATACCGAAGAGGGAGCCAGCTTGTTTTCTGCTGCTTCACAGATATGGAGCACTGGATTCAAACTACAGGAAAAGAGACTCTACCTAAACATTTAGAAAACAACTCCCTGATGGTAAGAGCTGTTTGTCAATGGAATATTCTGCCTTGGAATGTGCTGGATCTTACTTCTCCAGAGGTTTTTAAACAGAGGCTGATGGCCATCTATTGGGACTGCTTTGATATGGACTTCATCACATGGAACTGTAGAAAGTGAGGGAAAGTGGGGGAAAGGGTGGAGTTTCATGGGGTTCTGTCTTTAAAGAAGACAAAGAATTTACTCACTCCCATCACACAAAATCACCTCCTCCAGCTTCTATCACTCAACCATGCACTTAATTCCCACCACATTTCAAGGATAACTGCACAATTTTTAAAACAGGTATCCTTTAAGCAGCGCTGCCTTCAAGACCCTTCCACTGAAGCACATTTAAGGCATTTTTCTTAAGGTGACACTTTCCATGGGGTTGTTTCTACTAAAAACCCTTCCACTGAAACAGAAGCACCTTTCTTAAGGCAGTACCTTCCCTGGGATCATTTGCACAGAGATTTCCTCCCATTGCCCGTCCAGAATATGGATGACTTATCATTTTTTTAAAAAATCATTCCGGATCATTGAAAGTGGTTTTAAATTAACCCTGATCTTTCCCAGAGCCTTTGCATTGGCGATCTGGGGAAATGGGCATTTTGGCTCCTCCTCCTAAATCACTCCAGTATTTTCTGTTGTTCATGGGAGTTCTGTGTGGGAAATTTGGCTCAATTCTATGGGGTTCAAGGGGCTTTTGGATTGTAGATGAACTATAAATCCCAGCAACTGCAACTCCCAAATGTCAAGGTCTATTTTCCCCAAACTCCACCAGTGTTCATATTTGGGCATATCTGGGAGTATTCGTGCCAAATTTGGTCTATATCCATCATTGTTTGAGTCCACAGTGCTCTCTGGATGTAGGTGAAATACAACTCCAAAACTCAAGGCCAATGTCCACCAAACCCTTCCAGTATTTTCTGTTGGTCATGGGGGTTTTGTGTGCCAAGTTTGGTTCAATTCCATCATTGGTGGAGTTCAGAATGCTCTTTGATTGTAGGTGAACTATAAATCCCAGCAACTACAACTCTCAAATGACAAAATCAATTCCCCAATCCCATCAGTATTCAAATTTGGGTGTTATCAGATATTTGTGGCAAATTTGATCCGGTGAATGAGAATACATTCTGCATATCAGATATTTACATTACGATTCATAACAGTAGCAAAATTACAGTTATAAACTAACAATGAAAATAATTTTATGATTGGGGGTCACTACAACATGAGGAACTGTATTAAGGAGTCACAGAATTAGGAAGGTTGAGAAGCACTGGCTTAGGAACTGTTTACATACACAGCCATGTGATTAAGGTAAAGATAAATGTTTTCCCCTGACATTAAGTCCAGTCATGTCCGACTCTTGGGGTTGGTTCTCATCTCCATTGCTAAGCCAAGGAGCCGGTATTGTCCGTAGACACCTCCAAGGTCATGTGACCAGCATGACTGCATGGAGCGCCGCTATTTGGATGTGATTAGGAAGTGTGAAATAGTTTTTCCAAGGTGCAGATTTTAGTGAAAGGATAACATTTTTAATTGTTGCTGGCAACCAGGGAGGAGGAAAGATGTGAACGTTTCTGTCCCAGAGATCAAAATAACTTGGCTGTCCTTGGGTACTATTCACCTTGCTTAGGATGTCAGGCGGGAGTAGAGTGTATTCACCTCCCTGCTTTGAATCAAATAGTCTTTTCTTGCAACATCTTTTTTTTTTGCTTCTGGCTGAAGGGCATTCCCAAAAGACAGGTTAATTTCTGTGGGTCAGTTATAGCTGTAATAACATGTAGACACGGAATTGATTACTGTCTGCTAGGCAATTTGTTTCGAAAAGGATGCTCAAGTGGTCATTTCAGTCACAGACTGATTTGTATGTCAGAAAAAGGAGAAAAAAACATCAAGAACAGTGCCAGAGCATGGCAACCTTGGAGGATGAAATATATTCTCACTGATCACAGGAAACACTTGAAGATCATACAGAGAAATATGGAATTTTAGATAATTACCAGCAAAAGGACTGTGAAGATGATATAATATTTCTCTATATCTGTGTGCTTAGATTAAAATGAAAGCTTGTATATAATAGTGGTCTCTACTCCACTTGGCCATGGAAACTCACTGGGTGATCTTGGGAGAGTCACACCATCTCAGCCCCAGAAAACCCTATGAGAAGTTTGTCTTGGGCTCAGCATAAGTCAGAAATGACTTGAAGGCACACAACAATAACAGCAACTAATATATCCTGTTTCAAGCTGAAATCCAATCAGGGGACAGGCAAAACTCAGCCAGAAATTCACAAGAGTGAACATGTCTAAAATCAGATGTTAAAGAAGCTTGTGTTTCTGGCAATTACCTGCTCTCCCTTTATAATAGGATTTATCTAGAGATACCTGCTTCAATTAAAGTTGTGTTTCCCAGGTAAGTAAGAAAAGTTAGAAAAATCATGCACTATGAGAACAGACATCTTTTACCACTTGAGAAGCTTCTCTTCCAAAAATATGATAAATGTATTATCTAATCTGATCTGATTTTTCAAGATGCTGACCAAGCATATTTATTTTATTCTAAAATGGCCTCAATACAGTTTGTCCCAGTTTTATTTTGAAGCCTTGTTTGGAATCTATAAAACATCAGGCAATACGTTAAATAAAGTTCATATGTTAGCTAATAACAAAAAGTCATGACAAATAAGCAATAGAAATTTCATAAACCTATGCAGACTCACTTTATTAATATAGTTGCCATGGATCTCTGAAAGATGTATGTCTCTCCAAAGCACAGTAACTGGAAACTAAATATGAGATTGGGAATGCCTGGATCTAGAATATTTAATCTGTTGCCTTCAGGATTCATTTAAAATGATGCCTTTTAAAAATAATTCCTGAGGAAAGCTCTAAAAGAAAATGTTCCCAAAATACATTTTCGTGGGTTTATCTTGCAATAAAATGAATGTATTTTTTCTTTCTCTTGTTAGTGTGGAAGATCGGTATATGAAAGCATTGTGTAACATCTTTGAGACTGAGAGTATGAAGTTGGTAGTACAAGCTTTTGAAGACTAAGTCTGCTTCCTCAGATGCATCTTTGGGCCCTTCCAGACAGGCCCTATATCCCAGGATCTGATCGCAGGTTTTCTGCATTCAATTGGATTATATGAGTGTCCATTGCCAGATAATCTATATAAATAAAAATGTAATGTCCGTTTGTGGGGACCTCATATCTCTCAAACTACTTCACTGATTGAGAAGAAATTTGGACACAATGTAGCATTCGAAATGTCAAGTGTTTTAAGTTATTCACATACCTACTATCACAAACCTGTCACACCTGAGACAGGTAAAACCATGCCCCTTAGCTGCGGCCAATCAGTCTCCTCCTCCCTTAGCAACTATCTTAGCAGATGGCTCCTCCCCTTAGCAATGGCACTAGTCATTCTGAGACATGTTCTTTATTTACTGATCTGATTTTAGAGATTCTTTACTACTGGTAGCCAGTTTTTCAATAATAGGGAGGAGGAGGAGGAGGAGGAGGAGGAGGAGGAGGAGGAGGAGGAGGAGGAGGAGGAGGAGGAGGAGGAGGAGGAGGCGGCGGCACTGGGGTTGCTCCGTATGGCCTCTCCCAGCAGGAAAATAACACAAGGGCATGGCCAATGAAGAAGCCATGCCCCCTGTCATTCTCACCAAAGGAAGGGCAGAATGTTCAAGCATTCCGTTAAATAACCTGCAAGGAAGAATATATCGTATGCTAGCTCTGACACTTTTGTCTACTGCATGGTGTACATTCATGCCCTAAAGTCTTACTCGTGGAACAGTAAATCAACACTGGGGTTTGGTCAGAACTTTAAAAGATGCTGCTGCTGCTCCTCTCCTCCTTACCTTTAAATTCACACTAATAAGGAAGTCACCAACTGCATTGCTTATGCCTGCTGCGCATCTTACAGGCTGCTCCCTATTTTTAACCATCATGACAAACATAGTGTATATAGATGCATCTTGTGATTGGAATAGCCTTGCCTGCCCAGATGTATGCTGCATATTTGTAGGATGACATATATCAGGGTGAGGTTTTCCACATCCTGTAGGATTGCAGCTCCCATTAGTCTTAGCCCTGATTATTATTATTATTATTATTATTATTATTATTATTATTATTATTATTATATAAAGGTGAGGGATGCTCAGAGTTAAAGTTCAACAACATCTTGAGCAGGTATGTTCAAAGTCCAGCCCGGGGGCCAATTGCAGTCCCTGTTCAAATTTCCATTGGCCTTCTCTTGCCAGGCCTCCCTCCCTCCTTTCCTTCCTCCCTTTCTTGATTTCCTTCTTGCTTTCGTTTGTTCATTTGTTCCTTCTTGGGGAGTCAGGGCCTGTCACGACCCAGGCAGCAGAGCACCAATAACCATACACAGAAGCCAGAATCTATCTAATATCTTTATTAAGGAAATATATAAAGTTAATAAAAGCAAGCGTATGAATTAGTCCAGGAGTAGACCTTTCAGGAAAGGTCAAAATTAGTCCAAGGAAACAATGTCCAATATGAAATATTAAGGTCCAAAGTTGTAATCCAATAACCGAAACACTCACTTGCCAAGCAAGTGAGGGGAGATGACAAGGTCCTTTAGTCCATGAACTTGAGCAAGGCTAGGAAATAACTTGATTCTTGGAACACAAGGCTTGATTCAAGGCAACAAGGAAACGAGGAGCAAGAATAGGATCCGTGGAATTACTTGGCGAGGTCCGGAAAACAAGGCAAGATCCGGAGAGTAAAACAAGGCTGGAAACGAAGGCTTGAAATCGGGAACAAGGCTTGAAACAGGAACGAGGCTTGGAAACGGAGTAGCTGTCCACACACGCTACTCCGGTAGCTGACGAATTGACTCCGCAAGATCCCTTTGTGGGTAAAACACCTAAATAGGGTCCCGTTTTCCCGCCAAAGAGCAGTTCTCTAGAGAACCAGAAACGAAAGCTATTCTCTGAGTCCAGATGTGTGACTCCTTAAAGTTTCACATGGAAAGCAGACTTAATCAGCTGAATGCTTAGCAGCTATCCTCGCACTCCTGCGAGAGGCCGCTTGAACTCCCCTCTGTTGTTTACAAAACTCATGGCGAGAAAACGTAGGAGATTTAGGTTCAGGGCTTGTTTGACAGACTTCTGGAAGACAAATCTCTTGCAGGTGCAAGGTTTCCAAATCTGGCTGGGAAAGTTCCAATTCTGACTGAAACGGTGAAAAACCCAAGTTTTCCTCTTCATCTAGCACCACAGTGCCAGGAACGGGACTACATGGCCCATGACTCATCACAGGGCCCTGGAAAAGGCAGGCTTCCCAAAAAGTGAGAAAGAGAGATGGCGGCTTCTTGCATCCCTTCACCCCGATTAAGCGTCGCCTTCTCCTCGGATGGCTCTGGCCTTGGGCATCCTGTCCAAGTGGGCCCTTGTCTCCCTCTCTCTGCCCTCACATCTTTTTCTTTATTTCTTTGCAAAGGAAGGCTCCCCAATTGCCCTGCTTACCCCTTGAAAGCACACAACAACAACAGTCCTAATTAACTCTCATCAGCCAAAAGCAGACCCACACTTTCTATTGAAAGACTGGTACTTTTATGTTAATTAAAATTGTTGTTTGCTTTATATATTGTATTGTTCTTTCATTTTTTTTCCACTACAAATAAGACAAATTCAGTGTCCATATGAATATGTTTATTTTTTTCCCTTCAAACTATTGTCTGACCCCCAACAGGCTGAGGTACCATGAACTGGCCCTCAGCTTAAAAAGTTTGGACAACCCTGATCTCGAGGCTCCAGTCTCTTACCCAGGCAGGCTCTTATCAACAGTACAATGGTCTAAAGCAGTGGTTCTCCAGGTGTTTTGGCCTACAACTCCCAGAAATCCCGGCCAGTTTACCAGTTGTTAGGATTTCTGGGAGTTGAAGGCCAAAACATCTGGGGACCCACAGGTTGAGAACCACTGGTCTAAAGCCAATAGCCATCTCAGGTAGAGCAGACAATTGAACCAATGGAAAGTTACTGCTAAATTCCATTGGTACAGTGGGTCTACTCCAATTGGTATTAGGTACTGTATTTCAACAGTATTATCATATTTTTAAGATTTTTAAGATTTATTAAACCAGTTTGCCTCAATTATGCCCAAGGAGATGCAGAAGATTAAAAACCATAAAACAGGAATAAAATCCATAACAATAACACAAATACATTAATAGCATCCATTAAAACAAAATGAAACACAGTACTTGAAAAAGGCCCAAAGCTAAAAACTATATCATTTGTTATTTTTAAGCAGATGAATGCAGTACCAGCTAAATACCTTCAGAGGACAAGGCCATCTTGACTTGTGCCTGCAATGTGAGTAAAAAATGTAGCCATCATAGGCTGCACTGTATTTAATAGTCACTCTCCATATATTATTTATTGGGATGAAAGTGACCTATGTTTGACATGGAAGCTGCATTTTCCTTTGGGTCAATGATTTGACTGGAATCTATGAATTAAGGGGTGGTCACATTCCCTGTTTCTGTCCTTAGCAGGCATGTAGCCGGAGGGGGGGGGGGGGCTTGAGAGGCTTCACCCCCCCCACCCGAAATTCTCAGGGGGGTCCACGAGAAGGCCTTATGTTGATTAATTAAACTGTTATGTTTATTCATATCATGATTTGATCACTATTCTCAATATATCCCATATATATTTTTTTTTTCGTGTCAGGAGCAACCGAAGTTGCTTCTGGAGTGAGAGAATTGGCCGTCTGCAATGACGTTGCCCAGGGGACGCCCGGATGTTTTGATGTTTTACCATCCTTGTGGGAGGCTTCTCTCATGTCCCCGCATGGAGCTGGAGCTGATAGAGGGAGCTCATCCGCACTCTCCCCAGGTGGGATTCGAACCTGGCAACTTTCAGGTCAGCAACCCAACCTTCCAGTCACTTAGTCCACTATGCCATCTGGGGGCTCCTAATATATCCCATATGCATGGGGGTATTGGGATAACGATACAAAAGGTTTGCTAGGGTAGATCCTCTCTCACCCAGACTCAGCCCCCCCCCCACAACCAAAATCCCAGCCCCTCCCGAATTAAAATCCTGGCTATGGGCCTGGTCCTTAGGTAAACAAAATCTCATTGCTTCTCAGAATGGAAAAAATATTGTGGGTGGTAATTTTCATGTTTTCTGTTATAGTAAAACCCCCATATCTATGAGGGATACATTCTCAAAATCTGAGTGGATATGCAAAACTGTAGATAAAATCAAACTCAATCAAAATTAAGAACTTCTGGCCCTAGAATACCAAGAGGATATATTTTGTTGGGTGTGGATAAATTATGTGTAATTATACCAAGGTTATTATTTTATTTTTACTATGTTAATGTGTATAATATGTATTTTCATTTTGATGCGTTTTTATCTTCTGATTATTGTATACCTGAGCTTGGCCCCGTGTAAGCCACCCTGAGTCCCTTCGGGGAGATGGAGACAGGGTACAAAAATAAAGTTATATTATTATTATTATTATTATTATTATTATTATTATTATTATTATTATTATAGAGGAAGCTTTGGGTGCCAGTTTCACAGATATGGGAGTGTTACACTGTATATGAAGAAACCATTCTTTTGGTTTTTTAGTTAAGGAGACACACTGGGGAGAGAGAGGAAGAAAGGGAGAAAATAGAATGTCATTTTCAAGACAGAGGCATGCCCCATGAAACTGGGAAAACCATGAGTAGCAGAACCACTAGAAATCTAGGTTCTCCAGCATGACTCTATGGCCAACCTCTGCCAGAAGCTGACAATAAATTTAAACACCTAGAGATTCCTAAAGAGGTGTTTTCTCTACAAATTTCTAGGTCCTCCAGAGAGATTGGAAGATCTCTGGCAGACGTTGACCATAGTTGCACTGGAGGACCTAGAGAGAACATTTCAGTGAATCCATAAATGTAAATTATGCAAATGTGGAAGGCTGGCTGTACTATGAGTTGTCAAGCTGATGAGTACAATATGTGATGATACTGAGAAATGATACCTGGGAGGTCTTGTTTTACTTTGTTTTTAATATAGTGGGATCTGAGTTTGGTACTTCTTAAATGGCAGGGAAGGAGGCACCTTTTTGTTATTACAGAGAGTGGTGTCTGCTAGATTTGGTACATGTC
This sequence comes from Anolis carolinensis, assembly GCF_035594765.1. Lineage (NCBI taxonomy): Eukaryota > Metazoa > Chordata > Lepidosauria > Squamata > Anolidae > Anolis > Anolis carolinensis. The sequence goes on along the minus strand of NC_085843.1, from coordinate 223,923,523 downwards.
TATTGATATTCCCATAGAACACAGCATCCTTTGGCAAGTCAACTTTAATTTGCTTTTCCTGCTTCCCTTAGTGCCTCAAAAAGAAAAAAGAAAAAACACAACTGTTTGCAGTGCTTCTCTGAAATTTCCCACAGCATCTCCTCTGGCAGCAGTGTTTCATCTATTAATCAGTCAGATTAATTGATTAAAATCTTTAGAGCAATTGGGAAAATCGCTCTCCAATGAATTAGTTGGTGTATTTATTTTGTTTGTCCTATATCTTAATTATTTTTAGTACAAACAGATGGTGGCATTCTCTTTAGTAGATGGAGAAATAAACAAACAAATGAATAATACATAAATTTGAAAAGTTTTTGTTGGGCAGTACTTTCATCGAATGATAGAAAATGCTACAAAGTTGTGGACAAGCTTTTGAGTTTTTCAGAGTGCTTAGTTATGTATGATATAGAGCACAAGAAGTATGTGCATCTCCAAGTGGAAGCAGGGGATGTTGGGTGTATCTACATTGTTGAATTAAAGCAGTTTGACAACACATTAACTACCATGTCTCAATTCTGTAAAATCCTAGGATTTATAGTTTGCTGAGCATGCTTTGACAAGGAATGTTAAAAACCTTGCAAAACCACATCTGTAATTCCATAGCATTGAGCCATGGCAGCTCAAGTTTTGTGAAATTGCATTACATCACAATGGAGATACACGCGTTGAGAAGATGTCAGGAATATGTAAAGCATGGCTTTTTTACTACCAGTGCCCCTCATCCCCTACTGATCTCCTGTGCCTCTAAAACTCTGTAAATAACCAATGGAATGCTAAAAGAGAAACATGTGGAAAATCCTGGAAAACTAAATTCGATAGAGGAAAAATATAGCAAAATGGATATATAGGTGAAGCATAGACACTATAGCTTGCAGCCATTGATCATTTTATCTTCCCTTTCAATTTCTCTGATCCCCCTTTAGTTTTGTTTAGGGCTGTGGCTAGCAAAGTGCGTTAAACTGCCTGCTACAGAAAATCTTGCTGACCAGAAGGTTGGCAGTTCAAGCTGCGGACAGGATGAGCTCCCGCTGCCAGCCTAGCTTCTGCCTGCCTGGCTGTTCAAAAACAGCAATGTGAGCAGACAAATAGGCACTGATTTGCCAGGGAGGTAAAAGGTGTCCCTGAAAAACATGCCAGCGGTTTGATCAGGAAGGCATCCATGGACGACAAAGCTCCTCAGCATGGAAGAATGGAACAACAGCACCTCCCCATGGCTGAGTTGAGCACAGCCTCCAGATGGCAGAGATGAAAAAAAGAGGGAAGCCTTGTCTCTTTATGTACTGTCTGTCATTGTCAATTGTATAATGGCATAGAATGCTTGTCAGCAATATATGTGCCTGTAATCCGCTCTGAGTCCCCTCGAGGAGATAGAGCAAAATATAATTTATATATATATCTATATATATAAAAGAGTGATGGCATCAGGGCAGTGGACAAAACAACAAAACTACAGGCCCCCAACCTCGAAATTTGACAGCACAACCCATCATCCACGCCTCTAGGTTAATACAACAAAAAGAAAAGAAAAATAAAGTCCTAATTAGAGGGAGAGCAATAATTGTTTTTATCCAATTGCTGCCAGTTTAGAGGGCTAATCTCTGCCCACTTCGTTGCCTAGCAACCAAGGGACAGCCAGGTTTCAGTTAGGGGACAGGCAGATTTAGGCCTCACTTAGGCTTCTTCCACAGATTATCTAATTTGCACTGGATTATATGGCAGTGTAGACTCAAGGTCCTTCCACACAGCTATATAACCCATTTATCTGCTCAGAACTGGATTATATGAGGCCCTTTCTTCACAGTTGTATAAAATGCACACTGAAGTGGATTATATGGCAGTGTGGAGTCAAGATAATCCAGTGCAAAGCAGATAATATAAGATTAGAAATATACAGTAGACTCTCACTTATCCAACATAAACAGGCCGGCAGGATAAGTAAATATATTGGATAATAAGAAGGGATTCAGGAAAAGCTGATTAAATATCAAATTAGGTAATCGTTATACAAATTAAGCACCAAAACATCATATTATACAACAAATTTGACAGAAAAAGTAGTTCCATGCGCAGTAATGCTATGTAGTAATTACAGTAGAGTCTCACTTATCCAACACTCGCTTATCCAACGTTCTGGATTATCCAATGCATTTTTGTAGTCAATGTTTTCAATATATCGTGATATTTTGGTGCTAAATTCATAAATACAGTAATTACTACATAGCATTACTGCGTATTGAACTATTTTTTCTGCCAAATTTGTTGTCTAACATGATGTTTTGGTGTTTCATTTGTAAAATCATAACCTAATTTGATATTTAATAGGCTTTTCCTTAACGCCTCCTTATTATCCAACATATTCGGTTATCCAACATTTTGCCAGCCCACTTATGTTGGATAAGTGAGACTCTACTGTACTGTATTTACAAATTTACCAGTAAAATATCACAATGAATTTGAAACACTGACTACAAAAACATTGATTATGAAAAGGCAGACTGTGTTGGATAATCCAGAACATTGTATAAGCGAATGTTGGATAAGTGAGATTCTACTTTGATATGAAATAATTTCTAGGATAGAATAATGCAGAACAATATAATCTCTAAAACCAGGACAGTAATAAAGAAATAAAGAAATAAAGAAAGTAAATAAAGCAAGGAAATTGGAAATTCCACAAAGGAAACAATCAGGGCCAGCTAACACCTCCCAAGAAAGGATTCTTCCAGAAAGGAAGCTGAGAAGGCAGTGAAGCACTATGTATTACCAAAGTCATTATTATTACTATCATTACTATCCTTACTATTATTATTATTATTATTATTATTATTATTATTATTATTATTATTATTGTGTTGCGGTCAACCGTGAAAATGAATACAATCTGGCTCCAAGTATTCAAAAACACTAAAATCAGAATATATAAAAATTAATGTGGTATAATAAAACAGAACAATACAATCTCTAAAATCAGAACACTAAATAAAGAACAACACTCTGAAAATAGGGGAATTCCACACAGAAAACAATCAGGGCCAGCTAACACCTCCCAACAAAGGATTCCCATCATCAAAGTCTGGCCAAACATCTGTTTTCTCAGGGCCACAGACAGTAGAAGCATATAAAATATCGCAAACAACACCACTCTGAAAACAAGGTAATTCCAGATAGGAAACAATCAGGGCCAGCTAACACCTCCCAACAAACAAATCACTCAGGGAGGAAACAGCTAGGCTTTAAATCTGCAAGGCCATTACATCCTAATCATTTTTCCTAATTGCAGCATTCATACTTGCCTCCAACAGACAAAAAAAACAAAACAATCAGAAATATTGCATATTCACAACCTTTAGGAAATAATGTCCCCTGATGGCACAGCATGTTAAAGCGCTGAGCTGCTGAACTTCTGGACCGAAAGGCCGCAGGTTTGAATTGGGGGAACTGACAGAGCCCCCACTGTTAGCCCCAGCTTCTGCCAACCCAGAAGTTCAAAAACATGTAAATGTGACTGCATCAATAGGTACTGCTCTGGTGGGAAGGTAACGCCGCTCCATGCAGTCATCCCACATGACCTTGGAGGAGTCTACGGACAACGCCGGCTCTTCAGCTTAGAAATGGAGATGAGCACCAACCCCCAGAATCATACATGACTGGGCTTAATGTCCGAGGAAAACGTTTACCCTTTACCTTAACTACCACCAATTCCTCAATACTTTATTTCCCATACCACCATTCTTCGCCACAGCAACGCGTGGCCGGGCACAGCTAGTGTATGTATATATATATATATATATATATATATATATATATATATATATATAAGAGTGATGGCATCAGGGCAGTGGACAAAACAACAAAACTACAGGCCCCCCAACCTCGAAATTTGACAACACAACCCATCATTCATGACTCTAGGTTGATACAACAAAAAGAAAAGAAAAATAAAGTCCTAATTATAGGGAGGGGAATAATAGTTTTTATCCAATTGCTTCCAGTTTGAAGGCTAAGTTCCACCCACTTGGTCTCCTAGCAACTGACTCAGCCCCCAGGGCACAGGCAGAGTTAGGCCTCACTTAGGCCTCTTCCACGGATTATCAGATTTTAACTGGATTATATGGCAGTGTAAACTCAAGGCCCTTCCACATCTATATAACCCATTTATAATCTTATATTATCTGCTTTGAACTGGATTATCTTGACTCCACACTGCCATATAATCCACTTCAGTGTGCATACTAAACATAAAGACAACCATACAACAGACATTCAATACCACCACTACCTCAACAATTTCTCACCAACACCACTAGACATGTTATGGTTGAGCCTTATGGCTCTGATACTGGGAGACGTGGTCGTAAGACTCCTCGGGAGTCAGATACTCTCGAGGAGCGAGAAAGGAAGCGGCTGCGCGATTTATTTGCAGAACCATCTGACGAGGATTCCTTTGAGGGTTTTACTGAGAGAATGGAGGAAGAGATGGTTAGCTCAGAGGAGGATGACATGGAATGGACTCGTGTGAGGGAGGATTTGGGTGCCACTGGCAATGATAGTATGGAAGGCGATTGGGGACCTTCAGGATTAGACCCGTGGACAAGCTGGAGGGATGGGACGGGATCCACAGCTGGGGATGCTGTGGGGCGTAGTCAAAGATGTTTCAGTTCTGATGAGGAAAGTGATGAGGAAACGCCTGGAATTAGGGTAACAGCTGATAGTGATGAGGAGCTGTAAACTGGCATAAAATGGGGTTTGGAAGCAATGGCTAATTGCGTTGGGCAAGGTAATCTGGACGAACGCTTGGGCTCTGTGTGGGAAATTCCTGAAGACGGGTGTGATTTGTTTGCTGACTACGTAAGTTACCAAGGACACTGGGCATAGACGGCGGGAGGAACTGTGTGGGCTTTTGTTGTGCAACCTGTGCTTAATCTTAATAGCTTGGACCTCCGTCGTCTTCTTGACGGACGCCATCTGTTTATTCTGGACTGACTGACTGACTGACTGACTGACTACGGCCTCGGACTCTCCTTCCTGTGATTATCGTTGGACCTGGTGAACTACAAACGTCTGTACCTGCCTTACGACCTTCGGACCGGATTGGAACTTCGCTGACCGCTTCTGCCCTTGAATGCTGCGTTTGTATCTGGAAATTGCTTGCTGTGTGGAGGAGTAATCTCTTAGTTACTCAAACATAGCTTTTGGCAGCAGAGAAGCATCTGCTGCCAGCTTTTTGTATTCCTTTGAACCTTTTGTTCACCAGCTTTTGTTTGTTTTAGTCCCAGGCTGAAGTAAGCTTTTTTGGTTTGACCCGGATTAAACTCCGGTTTAATCCGGTTTATCTTTTGAACGTTTTCCTTGTGTCTTTTTACTTTTAAGGCCAATGTTTGCCTAGCCCTTGTCTTTTACGGGCATTTTGGGTTCTGTAACTCCAATAAACTTTGTTATATCTTATCTTGTGGCGTTCTGTCCTTGACAGATTGCCCAACGCCCATAAAAAAGTTTTTTCTTAGTAGTTAATTGCATCAAGAAGACGATGGAGGAGCTCAAGGCTCGCTTTGATCAGTTGCAGGCTGCTTTTTACGCTGCACAAGCAGCACAGCCAGCCAAAGGACATGTTATGACTCCCAAACGTTTCGACGGGTCTCGGAACAAACTGCCTACCTTTTTGGCTTAAATTGAACTCTATTTTTCCCAGATTAGTGTACAAGCTTTTCCTACGGACACTAGCAAGGTGGCATTTATTTTGAGTTTATTGACTGGTCCCGCAGGACAATGGGCCACTAATTTGATTTTGGGAAATGACCCAGTCAAGGACAATTTAAGTGATTTCAAAAAATTATTAACTGACACTTTTGGGGATCCCCTCCATACGGAGAATGCTAGCTGGGCTCTTTATCAGTTGAAACAGGGAAAGGGGACTGTTTTGGATTATTTAAATAAGTTTAACTCGTATCGACATCAATTAGACTGGGGGGAGAATGCATTTATGCTTTTGTTTATTGCGGGTTTAAATGACTACCTCCAGGATGAATTGGCACGTTTAGAGCCGGCAGAAAGTTGGGATGCCTTAATAGCTAAAGTGTTGCGTTTGGACGCCCGGTTCGAATCCCGTAAACAGTCTAGAGCAATGTCTGCGCCACCTGTGTTTGAGCCTAAGGCACTTGTGACAAAGGGGGACGAACCTATGGAACTCGGGGTGTTTAAGAAACTATCTATAGCAGAAAAAAACCGTAGGAGACAACTGGGGTTGTGTTTGTATTGCGGGAATGCTGGGCATTTTGCCAGAACTTGTAATGTAAAACCTTCCCAGCTTTCGGGAAAAGGTCAGCCCTAGTGCGACGTGAGTCCAACGCATTAGGGCTTTTAAAGCAGTCAACTGAGGGGAAGAAACATGTCTTTGTACCCATTTCTTTATCTGTTGGGGGAAAAGAACTTGCTTCTACTTTGGCACTGCTGGACTCAGGGGCTACGGTCTCATATGTGGATGTTGGGTTTGCAAGGAAGCATGGAGTTCCTGTAGTACGTAAAGCATGTGATGTATGGGTGGAAGGGGCGGATGGGAGACTATTGGAGACTGGGGTGGTTAATCATGAGACCTCAGAGATAACGTGGGAAGTAGAAGGAGTAACGGGAAAGTTTGTTTGGGATATTACACGATTACCAAGGTACGACGTGATCCTGGGAATGGATTGGTTAACCTTAGTAAATCCACAAGTGGACTGGGTAACGCGTACTATAGCTTTTAAGAGGCAGGAATGTTTTGCTTTAAACCCTTCTCAGCTTGACATGGAGGGAGTGCCTGGTGAATATGGGGAATTTCAAGACGTATTTTGTAAGAAAGAAGCAGATAAGTTACCGCCTCATAGACCATACGATTGTGCCATTAGACTAGTGGACGGTGCAAAATTGCCAGCAGGAAGGTTGTACGCCTTAACAGTACCAGAAAGGCAAGGCTCGAGAGAATTCCTTGACGAAAACCTAGCTAAGGGGTTTATTCGCCCATCTAGCTCTCCAACTGCTGCACCTGTGTTCTTTGTAGCTAAAAAGACAGGAGAACTTAGGTTGGTTTGTGATTACCGGGTTCTTAACAAGCACACCATTAGAGATAGGTACCCGCTACCTCTGATTTCGGAATTACTATCGAGGGTGCAAGGGGCTAAGATCTTTACCAAGCTTGACCTGCGGGGGGCGTATAACTTGATTAGAATACGGGAAGGTGATGAATGGAAGACGGCATTTAACACGTGTTTCGGATGCCACGAGTTCCGTGTAATGCCTTTCGGACTTTGCAATGCGCCTGCGGTCTTCCAAAGGTTCATAAACGATGTATTTAGAGACTTAATTGATCAATTTGTGGTGGTTTATTTGGACGATATATTAATTTTCTCTAAGGATGAAAAAAAACACCGACAGCATGTTAAGCAGGTACTACACCGCCTACGGGCTAATGGGCTTTTCGCTAAGGCTTCTAAATGTGTTTTTCATGTACCTGAAGTTGAGTTCCTGGGACATGTAGTTTCCGGAAAGGAACTCAAAATGGATCCGCATAAAGTTGACGCAGTCAACTCATGGCAAGAACTTAAGACTAAGAAAGATGTGCAGCGGTTCTTAGGCTTCGCTAACTACTACCGGGAGTTTATCCCAAACTTTGCCAAACTCACGGTACCTTTAACGCAACTCTTGCGTAAGAAACAACCGTTTGTGTGGGGACGGGAGGCTCACGATGCGTTCTTACAGTTAAAGTCTAGCTTCCAGGCAGACAATATACTAATACATCCGGATGTGGACAAGCCGTTCATAGTAGAAGCAGACGCTTCTAGCTATGCGTTGGGAGCTGTATTATCTCAAAGGGATTCATCAGGGACTTTGCGTCCCTGTGGATTTTACTCTCGGCAACTAACACCGTTTGAACAAAATTATACCATATGGGAGAAGGAATTACTGGCTATCAAGGTGGCGTTTGAGGTGTGGCGGCACTGGTTAGAGGGCGCACGGCATCAAATTGTGGTCAGATCTGACCACAAGAATTTGGAACATTTGCAAACGGCCAAAAAATTAAATCAACGCCAGATTCGATGGGCTTTGTTTTTCTCTAGGTTTAATTTTAAAGTTCAGTTTGTGGAAGGGAAGGCAAATTTGCGGGCAGATGCATTGTCTCGCAAACCCGAGTTTAAGACCAGTGAGCAGGTAGTGTGCCAGACAATTTTGCCTACTGCCTCTTTATGTGTAGTGGAAAATTAGATGGGATTACATGCACAAATCCTAGAGGCTCAGAAGGAAGATAACTGGACTCAAGAGCAACTCATGCTATTGTCAGTAGGGAATCGTACAATGTTGCCTCATTTACAAGATCAGGATGGCGTACTGGTACGCAATGGACAGGTTTATGTACCAGTGGGGGCACTCAGGTTGGAGGTCATTAGAGCACATCATGACGAACCCATGGCTGGGCATTTTGGCAGATTTAAGACCGTACAGCTCATTACCAGAAACTACTGGTGGCCAAAGATGCGACAAGACATTCTTCGCTTCTGTGATAGCTGCGCTGTTTGCCAGCAGAGTAAGACGCCTGTTGGGCGCCCTAGAGGTTTACTATCTTCCTTGCCTGTCCCTGAGAGACCATGGCAAATTATTTCCATGGATTTCATTTCTGATTTGCCTAAGTCTGGGGGTTATACATGTATTTGGGTGGTGGTGGATTTATTTTCTAAAATGGCTCATTTTATACCATGTTCGACAATCCCAGCGGCTCCTACATTGGCGTTATTGTTTACCAAACACATTTACCGTTTACATGGTGCTCCTGAGGTGATTATTTCTGACAGAGCTCCACAATTTGTGTCGCGTTTTTGGAGACACTTCCATGAGTGTTTAGGAACTAAATTGAATGTCTCCTCAGCTTTTCATCCGCAGACGGATGGTCAATCTGAAAGAGTTAATGGGTTGTTGGAGCAATATTTACGTTGTTTCTGTTTAGACCAACCAACTGCTTGGGTAAAATGGCTATCGGTGGCTGAGTTCGCCTATAACAACGCGGTGCATACGTCTAGTCAGCATACCCCATTTGAGCTGACTTATGGTTTCCATCCACGGGGAGGTGTGGCGCCGTCAACCAATGTGGTTTCCTCTGACCCGGTGTACCGTTCTTCTGAAATGGCTGCTTTGCATGATGTTGCTCGTCGTTTACTATTAGAAGCTAAGGCAGCGCAAAAGACTCAAGCCGACCGTCATAGACAAGCAGGGAAAGAGTTGGAAGAGGGGGATTTGGTATGGTTGTCCTCTAAGTACATTAAACAGGCTGGGGGAAAGTTTGCGCCACGGTATTTGGGACCTTTTCCTATTGTTAAAAAGATTTCTTCGGTAGCATTTCGTTTGCGTTTGCCCTCTACTTTTAAGATCCATCCTGTTTTTCACCGTTCTTTGTTAAAATTAGATACCTCTGGACGTCGTGGTGCTGTAGCTGAAGACATCACTGCCGTCTCTCCGCCTTTGTAGGAGGAGGCCTTTGTGAGAGGGGATAGTGTTATGGTTGAGCCTTATGGCTCTGATACTGGGAGACGTGGTCGTAAGACTCCTCGGGAGTCAGATACTCTCGAGTAGCGAGAAAGGAAGCGGCTGCGGGATTTATTTGCAGAACCATCTGACGAGGATTCCTTTGAGGGTTTTACTGAGAGAATGGAGGAAGAGATGGTTAGCTCAGAGGAGGATGACATGGAATGGACTCGTGTGAGGGAGGATTTGGGTGCCACTGGCAATGATAGTATGGAAGGCGATTGGGGACCTTCAGGATTAGACCCGTGGACAAGCTGGAGGGATGGGACGGGATCCACAGCTGGGGATGCTGTGGGGCGTAGTCAAAGATGTTTCAGTTCTGATGAGGAAAGTGATGAGGAAACGCCTGGAATTAGGGTAACAGCTGATAGTGATGAGGAGCTGTAAACTGGCATAAAATGGGGTTTGGAAGCAATGGCTAATTGCGTTGGGCAAGGTAATCTGGACGAACGCTTGGGCTCTGTGTGGGAAATTCCTGAAGACGGGTGTGATTTGTTTGCTGACTACGTAAGTTACCAAGGACACTGGGCATAGACGGCGGGAGGAACTGTGTGGGCTTTTGTTGTGCAACCTGTGCTTAATCTTAATAGCTTGGACCTCCGTCGTCTTCTTGACGGACGCCATCTGTTTATTCTGGACTGACTGACTGACTGACTGACTACGGCCTCGGACTCTCCTTCCTGTGATTATCGTTGGACCTGGTGAACTACAAACGTCTGTACCTGCCTTACGACCTTCGGACCGGATTGGAACTTCGCTGACCGCTTCTGCCCTTGAATGCTGCGTTTGTATCTGGAAATTGCTTGCTGTGTGGAGGAGTAATCTCTTAGTTACTCAAACATAGCTTTTGGCAGCAGAGAAGCATCTGCTGCCAGCTTTTTGTATTCCTTTGAACCTTTTGTTCACCAGCTTTTGTTTGTTTTAGTCCCAGGCTGAAGTAAGCTTTTTTGGTTTGACCCGGATTAAACTCCGGTTTAATCTGGTTTATCTTTTGAACGTTTTCCTTGTGTCTTTTTACTTTTAAGGCCAATGTTTGCCTAGCCCTTGTCTTTTACGGGCATTTTGGGTTCTGTAACTCCAATAAACTTTGTTATATCTTATCTTGTGGCGTTCTGTCCTTGACAAGACAACACCACAACAACGCGTGGCCGGGCACAGCCTATATATATATATATGTTCTGACCGTTTCTGCCTTAAAGTAAACAGCGAAACTAAACACCCAAACCCCACAAAACTTGGCAACAAAAGACATGGTCATCCCCGCTGTGTTTAGACATCAAAGCCAAAAAAAAAAAAAAAATCAAACGAAGTCACTCAGCCCCCCCCCCCCAAAAAAAACAACAACAAAAACTGCACTGTGCGCATGTGCAGAGGATTCGCCCCCGCCTAACTGGAAAAAAAAAACGGAGACTGAGACAGCTGTGCATGAGGTCAAACCGAAGTTTAGTCACCCTTTCCCAGGAAGGCACAAAGAGGGTGCCAAACAAGACCAGAGGCTTGAAAAAAACACAGAGAGAGGGAGAGAGAAGGAAGGAAGGAAGGAAGGAAGGAAGGAAGGAAGGAAGGAAGGAAAGAAGGAAAGAAAGAAGAAAGGGGAGAAAATGTCAAGCGAGCCTTCTTCTTTCCCTCAGAGAGAGACAAAAGGAGAGGCAGGAAGGAAGGCGCTGCAGCCTTCTCCCCACCCCCCCTTGGCCAAACGATTGGGAAAATGGAGCACCGCTGCCCCTAACTTAAATAGGCAAACAGGGACCCAGCCATGGGTGTTTTGGAATGGCTGTGGGTCGCTTTGGGTGAGGGAAATGAGGAGGGAGTGGCTACCATTGTTCTGGGGGGCGGCCTCCTGGGCATCCTGTTCAGAGGCCTAGTACGTGGGCCCGAGCCAGCCCTCGAGTAGTGCCAAGGATTGTGTTTATGTCACTCTTCTCCCTGCTTTGGGATACATAGGGCGCCCCATAAGTCTCCCTACATGTTGGGGGGAGTTGTAAGCATAGGCTTCTCCCACAGATCTGTATAAAATCCGCATTAAACTGGGTTATATGCCAGTGTGGACTTGGACAATCGAGCTCAGACATTGTGGACTATCAGCCTTGATATTCTGGGTTGAATGGCTATGTGGAAGGGCCCTTATTGTCAAGGACAGAACGCCACAAGGTTCAAGATAACAGAGTTTATTTAATTACAGAACTCAAAAATGCCCGTAAAACACAAGGGCCAGGCAATTTTAGCCTTTAGGAGCAAAAAAGGGACAAGGAAAAAACGTACAAAAGATAAACCGGATTAAACCGAAGTTTAATCCGGGTAAAAACAAACTGCTTGCTTCAGCCTGAGGGTAAACAAAACAAAAGACGAGGAACAAGAGATACAAAAGAATGCAACTAATTGGCAGCAGATTCCTCTCTGCTGCCAACACTGTGCTTAGAGGAACTTGCGTCGCTCCCACACACACACAGCAGACAGGATTTCCAACACGAACAGATCAGCCAAGGATTGTAGCAGAAGAGTAGACCCAGTTCCTTTCCGTGGTTCAAAGCCAGAAGTAGACGTTTGTAGTTTCCAAGTCCAGAAGGGGGAAGGCAAGCCGTGGTCAGTTCAATCCGAGTTTTCAAAGCAGGAGATGGCGTCCGTCAAGAAGACGACGGAAGGTCAAGCTAATAAGAGTAAGCACAGGTTTGCACAAACAAATGCCCACACAATTCCTCCCGCCGTCTGACCCTGAATTCCAAACAACTTACGTCTCAGCACAGGAAAACACACCAGTCTTCAGGAAAGCGTCCCACACAGATCCCAAGCGTTTGTCCAGATTACCTTGCCCAACGCAATTTGCAATTGCTCCCAAGCCCCATTTTATGCCAGTTACAAATCCTCATCACTGTCAGCTGTCCTCCTTAACCCGGGCGTTTCCTCATCACTTTCCTCATCAGAGCTGGAACACCTCTGACTACGCCCCACAGCATCTCCAGCTGTGGATCCCGTCCCATCCCTCCAGCTAAGCCATGGGTCTAATCCTGAAAGTCCCCATTCATCTTCTATCCCATCATGACCAGTGGCACCCAATTCCTCCCTTACCCGAGTCCAATCCATCTCATCCTCCTCCGAGCTAACCAGCCCCTCCTCCATTCTCTCCGTAAACCCCTCAAAAGACTCTTCGTCAGACGGTGCTGCAAAAATGTCTCGCAGTCTTTTTCTTTCTCGCTCCTCGAGAGTATCTGACTCTCGAGGAGTCTTACGCCCACGTCTGTCAGTAACAGAGCCATGAGGCTCAATCATAACACTTATTGTGCCTTTGAACTGGATTATATGGCAGTGGGGACTCAAGGCCCTTCCACACAGCTATATTATCCATTTATAATCTTATATTATTTGCTTTCAACTGATTTATCTTGAGTCCACACTGCCATATAATCCACTTCAGTGTGCATTTTATACAGCTGTGTATAAGGAGCCTCATATAATCCAGTTCTAACCAGATAATATAAGATTATAAATATACAGTAGAATCTCACTTATCCAACATAAACACCCTGGCAGAACATTAGATCAGCGAATATGTTGATTAAGGACAAGTATAAACAGGACAGTAAATAAAGAGCAACACTCGGAAATCAGGGAAATTGGGAATTCCAGAAGGGAAACAATCAGGGCCAGCTAACACTTCCCAACAAAGGATTATCCCAAGCCGGAAGAATCCTCGCTCCCACTATTACAACAGTCTTACTTACTCTGGAAAAAAATAATACAAAACAATATCATGTATAACATCAGAACAACAAATAAAGGGGAACCAACTGAAAGCAAAGGGAATTCCACAAATACAACAATCTGGGCCAGCTAACACCTCAATATAAAGGATTCCCCCAGGGAGGAAGCAGCCAGGCTTTGAAGCTGTAAGGCCATTGAATGCTAATCAAGGTGACCAATAACAGCATGCATACCTGCTGCACTGAGAATATTCATTGTATTCCAGCTCACCAAACTAGGATTCCCTTAGGAAGAAAATGGCCAGGCTTTGAGGCTGCAAGGCTATTCACTGCTATTCTACTTAAGCCACAGCAACGCATGGCTGGGCAGAGTTAGTATGTGTTGAGTGAAATATTTCCTGAATTTCCCACCTTCCAGTTTTATTGGGAGATAATAGGTTCGCAATGCCCTTCTTCTGAGGCTGAGTGTATGTGATTTGCCCAAGGTCATCTATAGGTTTCATGGTTGAGTTGGAATTCAAACCCTTATTCCAGAGACATAGTCCAGTGCCTAAACCATCACACCGTGCTGTTTTAATGTACTGTGTTTTAATATGGCAGATCATTTTTATATTGTTTTATTATTTGGATTTAGATGTACTTTGTTTTCTTCCATGTTATGAGCTGCCTTGAGTCCCATGTCAAGAGAAAGACAGGATAGAAACAAAACAAAACTAAACAGAATAAGATATGCTTCTATAACCAGCATGATAGCTCATATATAATTAAAAGATATGTATACAACATTCCTCTGTTTTGTTGCCTCCAGATTTGCAGTTTGTATCATGCAGATCGTTAATCAGTTAAAAAGGTTTTACTCAGCCTGCAGCATAGCTACAAATATTGCTTGGAAAACATTTCTTTCTTTCAGCCTATAACATTCACTGGAGTTAGGGGTACAGAACCCCCATGGAAGCAAAAAACCTTAAATTTTAAAAAGTGACATTTCTCTCTCTCTCTCTCTCTTGGAATTTCTCAGACCTTCAGCATGACTCTGTGGTCTACTTCCACTGTGAAATGGCACTGTAGGACCTAGAGATTCCCAAAGAGGTGTTTCATCTAGAAATTTCTAGATCTTCCAAAGTGACTCTAGATCCTCCATCAAATGGGGTCATTCTGGAAAACCTAGAGATTCGTAGAGAAAATGTTTCGAATCCACAAAAATCAAATCCACAAATGTGGAGGGCCAACTGTGCTACATGTTAGTCAAAAAGGTCTGGCTTTACCTGACAAAAGCAGCAGTCATGAAGAATGGCTTGGCACTATGGTAGACTATCTACTAGCACTTTGCCCACAACCTGCTGTCGGAGCTTTGGAGATTTGAGGGAAATCTGGCAGGCCAGTAATATTAATGATGGGCTTGTCAATTGCATGTGTCAACCTGACATTCAAAGAGAAATATCCCTAAGAATGAGTCAATGTCCTATCCTGGCCATTCTTCTAGATCTAGCCGAAAGTGGTGAAAGCAATATTTCACTAACCAGGAATTGGTGAACAATACCTGTAGAGTGTTATAACAGAGAGACACATGCCTCAGATATGTTATTAATAAATAGACCCCACCTCCCAAATTAATAACTTCAGTTAGGTTTCTGTTATGGATTTATTTATCCTTACCGACTTATACAAACAGATCAAGCAACCCAACCAGCCAAGCCCACCCATTCCTGCAAGGATTAACTCAATCATTTACCCAGCCTAAAGCCTTGTAGTAATGGAAAGAAAATGACCCAGTGTACCCCAGGGAACTTTAAGATCTTATTGTGATATGTATATGCATTTGAAACTGCATATACATATCACCATATACAAAATATATATGCACCTGGGAAGGTGGTTCAGTGTCCTGCTGGGAGGGAATTCCCCCAGGGAGGCAAAGTAAACAGGAGATTTCTCTTTAAGATGCCATTAGGATCATGTATGTCATTGTAATCAAGGCATTGAATGTTTGCCTGTTTTTGTTTATATACTGTAATCTGCTCTGAGTCCCCTCGGGGAGAAGGGCAGAATATAAATAAAGTATCATCATCATCATCATCATCATCATCATCAAGTTCTGGGGGAATATCCAAGTATTTCAGAAATATCTGATATGAGCTGCACCTCAATAGGATTTGTATTGTTCTGTATGCATCCCATTCAACTATTTATATTTACATAAGCCTTCCCATTGCATCAAAGAATAGCTCCATTTATGGACCCATATAATCCCATTCTGGACTATTTACATTGTCGCAGACCATTTTCCAAGTCTCACCCTTTTCCTCCTGGGAGGAGCGGTGCCCCTAGTGGCACAGTGTGTTAAAGCATTGAGCTGCTGAACTTGCAGATCAAAAGGTGCCAGGTTCAAATCCTGGGAGCAGAATGAGCGCCCGCTGTTAGCCCCAGCTCCTGCCAACCTAGCAGTTTGAAAACATGCCAATGTGAGTAGATCAATAGGGCGGAATATAAATGCTGTAAATAAATAAATAAATACCGCTCCAGCGGGAGGGTAATGGCGATCCATGCAGTCATGCCGGCCACATGACCTTGGAGGTGTCTACGGATAACGCTGGCTCTTTGGCTTAGAAATGGAGATGAGCACCAATCCCCAGAGTTGGTCATGACTGGACTTAACATCAGGGAAAACCAAACCCTGGGAGGAGCTCCCAAATGGTTCCAGCTTCAAATTGACAAATATTAGCTCTTCATTTTTCCCACTGTGAAGGAGACTCCGTCCACCTCTGACATCACAGGGGGTCCCCTCAACTCAGATCTTGGCCTGGCCATTTTTGAGCCATTCAGGGGAAGGAGCCAGTCTTTTGAATGGCTGTCCATGGAAATAAAATGCACTGTATGTATGGTTATATCCAACCCCTTTTGAGCACAGACTATGTATCAGACATCCTTACAGATCTGAAAGTTTAGTATATACTCAAAGATACACCGAGTTTTTAAGTCCTTTTTAATGAGCTGAAAAAACCTCCCCCAGCTTATAATCGGGTCAAGGTCAAGCCAGCAGTTGAGCCTGGAGGCGGTTGCTTGCAATATTTGAAATATTTATCTCTCATCTTACCCTCCCTTATCAGTGTTTACTTTTCCAAAGCCTCCCTCGCTCTTAACCAAGGGAATGCTTTGAAAAGTGAAAAAGCCCTTGCAAGTCAGGAAGAAGAATACAGTGTTCCCTCACTTATTGCTAGGGTTAGGTTCCAGGACCACTCGCAATAAGTGAAAATCTGTGAAGGAGGAACATTATATTTCTTTTAATATTTATACATTATTTTAGTAGTTATACACTATTTTAAGTTTTTATCAACCAATCGTGAGTTGATAAATCGCCTCCTTCTTCTCCCGTTGCTGCTTGGGCTCCTTTTCTCTCCCTTTGGCTTCTCCTTCCTCCTTTCCTTAGGCTGTAAATTGTAATTTTTATGATTTATAATAGTCTTTTAGAGTTTATTGAAAAGCCGTGAGACAGCGAATCCGCGAAAAGTGAACTGCGAAGTAGTGAGGGAACACTGTATACCCATTAATCTTATAAAAGCATTTCCCCCTGAAATATTTGTTAATCTCTGCTACAGATATATAAGCATTTTCCCCTGCAAGCCTTTGCAATCCCTATGTACCTTTATATTTGTATCTATCTATCTACATTAATTTGATATATGAATTTCCCCCTCATATGTTTGCAAGTCTTCGCAAATCTTATATACATATAGATATCTAGAGATTTCTATGTACCTGTATATCTGTATCTATGTGTATATATTATTTTATATATGAACTTTCACCTCACATGTTTGCAAGTCTTTGCAAATCCTATACAGATATAATTATCTATATACAGAGAGATGTCTAGATAGATATATATGAATATAGATATATAGGGCTTGTAAACATTGCAGGGGAAATGCACACACACACAGATTTCTAGATAGATATAAACATAAATATATAGGGCTTGCAAATATTGCAGGAGGAAAATGCACATATATAGAGAGAGGATTTGCAAACATTTCAGGGGGAAATGCATATGTGAAATTAGTATATATAATTACAGATCTATATCTAGCTCTGCATTTTTTATGTAGACATTGAATGTTTGTCTGTTACTATTTTGGAAGCTGGCCTGAATCCCCATGGGGAGATAGGACAGGGTACAAATGAAATGTATTATTATTAATAATAATAATAATAATAATATTTTATTGTAAATACCATATTGTTTTTGTTGACCCTACTTTTCCTCTTACAGAGCTAGTTTACTGTTTTTCTTTGAAATACGGTAAATATTCAAAAACCTTTAACCTACTGATGCCTCAAAATAATTTCATTGGGATCTATTTTCATTTTGAAATTTACCAGTAGCTGCTGCATTTTCTACCCTCAGCTTATACAATAAGTTTCCCCAGTTTTTTTGTGGTAAAATTAGGTGCCTCGGCTTATATTAGGGTCGGCTTATACTTAAGTTGGAGCCTCCGGTGGCTCAGTGTGTTAAAGCGCTGAGCTGCTGAACTTGCAGACCGAAAGGTCCCAGGTTCAAACCCCGGGAGCAGAGCAAGCGCCCGCTGTTAGCTCCAGCTTCTTCCAACTGAGCAGTTCGAAAACATGCAAATGTGAGTAGATCAATAGGTACTGCTCTGGCGGCAAGGTAATGGCGTTCTATGCAGTCATGCCGGCCACATGACCTTGGAGGTGTCTATGGACAACGCCGGCTCTTCGGCTTAGAAATGGAGATGAGCACCAACCCCCAGAGTCGGACACGACTGGACTTCACGTCAGGGGAAACCTTTATCTTTTTTTATACTCAAGTATATACGGTAAATTAAACCTCTGTTATTGTCTTCAAACCTGGTCTACATTTCTTCTGGCCATCAAAGTAGCACGGTGTACCAGACGACGGATCCACACTGCCCCTTAAAGCAATTAGCTGATTTTGGCTACATCTACACTGCCATATAGTGTTTGCAACTATAGGAAAGGTGAAAAAACATTAAGTATTAAAAGTTGGAAGGATAAATTGTGGGATAATGCACAGATGGCCAAGATTACCAGCAATCTGAAATATGAAAGTCATGAAGTTTTTAAAAGAAATTGGAAGCCGGCCTTAGCATACCTGACGGGAGAATTCAAGAAATAAAACAAGGGGAATTTATTGATCTAGAAGTACAGGGGGTTAAATAAAATTATGCATAAACTCTGTGTAGATCAGTATCAGCAGCCAAGGTGGTGGGTCGAACTTAGGGTGGGCTGAGGGGTAATTGTAGCATGGGGGCGGGTTGTCTATGTATGTGTATGTTTATATGTTCGTAATGTTCATTGTGGGTATTTTACAATTTTAAAATAAAATCTTTAAAAAAGTATAGACACATATAACGTAGTTTAGTGGCATCAAATTGCATTATATGAGTCTATATTGGCCATATCATGCAAATTCAAACTGCATTATATGGCAGTGTAGATGGGGGCACAGCTATTTTCCCCACATGGGGAAGCTCACAAAGGCAAAGCTACACACTCATACACCCCGCACTCCCCTGTGTCTGGTAGTTATGAAAAGGTTAATTTAAACCTGGAGATGTTGCTCTCAGAATGGTTATATGCCCTTGGCATCGGCCGGTGATATTTTGTTCCAATGAAATTTGATGATGCTTGTAGATTCAGAGACTGAACATGTTGCTTAATAAACCCTTGGCTCATTGAATCTTAATAAACCATAGCCAAGCTTTCAGGGGGATGGAGGTCTGTGAGAGCTGAAAATACTACCTCTCCCGCACATGTTGACATTTTTCTAAAGCCTCTGCTGTTGTTTTGCTAACTCTGCCCTGGACTCCCAGATGCTCTGATTGTTCCATATGCAACCTGTTTGTTTCCTTTTAAAATAAACCTGATCCTTCAGCATTTCAATCACCTGGTCTTGAGAGGCATTAAAGGCATTGATCTGTTAAGTTTGATTTGCCCCTTTGCTTTGTTTTTCCCTGACGTTAAGAAATGCTGAATGTGGGAAGAATATTCAGGATTGGGGTAACAAATACCAAGATAACTAAGTGACAAGAGGTTTGGGCTTGTAAAAATATTCTGTTTTTATCTATTGCTTTGAGCCATTCATTTGGTCTGCATCCTGAAATGAATCAACCTATCACTTGCCTCTTGGACTAATGTGTGGTTTAGAACAGAAATAATTCTCAGTTCTCCAAATCTAACATATGTGTGCACACATGCAGTATAAAATGCATAGTTTGGGAGAAAATCTGTACATTTAATTCTTGTAAGAAAATGAATAAAAATATAGCTTTAAATAAGATTTCAAAGAAGTGGTCACATTAGTTTCTTACAGCATAAAAAGGAAGAAAGAAAGGAAAGGGGAAAATGTGCCATCACTATTTAGCTCTTATTAGAAGAAGGCATTGTTTGGTCTGGGAGGTAGAATTTATTTATTTACTGTATTTTCCAGCGTATAAGACAATGGGCATATAAGATGACCCCCAACATTTCCAGTTAAAATATAGAGTTTGGGATATTTAAGTTTAAGTTTAAGACTACCCCTCTTCCAATGCACACCAAATAAAAAGACTATGAGAGCAGTAGAACAAACATGCCTCTTTCACCCATCTGGCCCGCCCTTGTATCCTATTACTGTACCTCCTTCTCTGCCTCTCAGATCTCGCACATGCATGTCTGTGCCACTTCACTGCCGTCCTCAGGAGCAGGATCTGGGCATAACTCCGCTCTATCTTTTTTTTCCATACCCCGGGCATACCAGATGCCTACAGATTGCTCCACCTTTCACTTACACCTTCCTGGTGAGGCGCCCTCTCACTTTGTCATCAGGACCATGTTAAGTCACTTCTTTCCATGAATCCTGGTGAGTGGCTTTTCTTCTACCGTACTTGTACAGCGGGGATGCAGCCACGGCCATTTTTGAGCTCCCCCATCAGGTGGGAGGCTGTCTGTGTAAGTGGACACCTCTGCCACATAAACACACATTTTTCACCTTTATTATGTGTATAGATGTGCTTCCATAGATATAAACACCTCTCCCCAGCACACAACTATATAAAGCACTTTGAAACCACATTATATGATCAGTGTAGACTGATATAGTGCACTTCAATACAATTAAACCACATCATATGAGTCTACGCTGGTCATATAATGGAGTTTCAAACTGCATTGCATGGCAATGTAGATGAAGCCATACTTCAGTACTGAGTGATATTAAGCAATGTGGCATGAGGGAGGATTGATTGGAACTGCCCCTAAGACTGGGAGATGTTAGAAGGTAGGGGACTGCAACATATGACTTTGCTAAATCTGTGACTAGTCCCCTAGCGAAAGTAAAGTACAGGCCTAATCCTTGCTATGGTTATATATAAAACAAAGGGGAAGGTCAGGCACTGGCCTCTTTCTTCGATTTGAGATGAGGAGTGGGGCCAAAAGGACGCATCCTTATTAACCCCTCTTTCCTCCCACACTGTCATTGTTCTTGTGGACGGGTCAGCATCAGCAGGTGCTTGCTGTAGCTTCAAAATGTATAATTAGCTTTTTAAAAAACTGGGTCAGAAGGGAAATGTATAAGCAGGTCCATGGAATTTATTCCCAGGTTGTTATGAAAATCTCACCATCTAATTCCAACGCAGAACAGAGCAGGTCAAACAGTATTCAATGAATATATTATCAGGTGAGTGATGCTGAGATTTGTCAAATAATGTATTTGAGGGGGAGAAAGAAGTATTTGTACCATTCAAGCTGCTTGTAAAAGGGATCAAACCTTATTCATCTAGCCTGTTCCTTGAAGGGAAAAAATGACAACTTTTCACTGAATAATTTATGCAAGGAACTCTCTCTCTCTCTCTCTCTCTCTCTCTCTCTCTCTCTCTCTCTCTCTCTCTCTCTCTCTCTCCCCCCCCCCCCCCGCACCCCTAGTACTCAACAAGATCTAACATGGAATTAAAAAACCCTGTTCAAAAGGGAGTGTTTAAAATGCAAGTGATAGAGAGAAAACTACAGTAGTAGCCTGGGAAATGTGGAACAATGGCTAAGATCCCATGTTGGAAGACTTATATAAATTCTCTCATCATAGAACTACAAAACATGTCCCTTTTCCTCTCCTGCAATTGTGTAATAGCTGGTGGAGAGTAGACAACAACTGAGAAGCATATAGCGATGTGTCCATGGCCAGATGCACTGTGATGATGTTTTCTTCTAGGACCTATGAAGGTTCACTGTAAGACCCTGAAAGATGCCTTCATCGTTCTTCTGCTGACTAGCCAGATGCTTGTTAGCCATCCTCTGCTGTACGTGGTCATTGAGTGGTCCTAAGAAGGAGAGTGGGTTGTTCATTTCATTGATTGATTGATTTTATGTGTATACATTTAAAAAGTATAACATATCTCTATAAAAATGTCTTCTGCGTAGATCTTAAAAGCTGGCTTGACTAGGAATGTTTTTGCTTCTTGGTGAAAGGAAAGTAGGGAGGGGTCCAACCTACCACTTCATCACACAGGGCTTTTTTAGCATCTTAGGAAACTTCCCCACCAGTCCAGTGACAGATGGGCATGCTGGCCATCACATGATGTCACTAGACTTCCACCGGAGGCCCCACCCACGACGAGAGTGGAAGCATCCTAGGAAGCTTCCCTCCATGCACAGGAGCCTGCCTGTGTCGTGCTGGCTCCATTGGAGCCAGCATGGATCTGCACAGCTTCAGCAATGCTTCCCCTGTGTGATGGCGGAAGTATTGCTGCGACAAAGCAGTACATGGGGGAGGGAGGTCCCATGTGTGATGAAGTTCCTAGGCTCCCATGGAAGGGAGTTCCAGAGGGTGAGAGCAGCCTCTGAGAAGTCCCTCTCTCATGTCCTCACCAAAATAGCCTGTGATGATGACAAGACTGAGAGATATCCTTTACCTGATGATCTTAAAACACTGGGAGGCTCATATTAGGAGATTTGGTCTTTCAGATAATTTTGACCAGCAGTTTGAATTGTGTCTGGAAATGAACCAGTAGCCAGTTGTTTTAACAAGGGAGTTACATGTTACTGACAGCTGGCCCTCGTCAACATTCTGGCCAAAGCATTTTGTAGCCACTGAAGTTTCTGAACACTTTCCAAAGGCAGCCCAAAGTGCATTAGAATAGTCCAAATGGGATGTAATCAAGGCATATGTTACTGTAGCCAAATCTGACAACTTGATTTGGCAAATGCACTTCTGGCCATTGCTAAAACTTGGCCATCTACTAAAACCAGGCTGAGTCTAGAAGGCCTGAGATTCCAGGGGGAATGTAACTCTGGACCTCATCACATTACCTAAATTCCCCGTTCCATGACACTTCCTCGATGCAGCTGGCATGGAGCACACTGGATCTCATCCCACAATGTACATCTACTTCCTGTAGGGTTCCATGCCAGCTGTGTTGAGGAAGTGTGGTGGGAGGGGCAAACCTGAACACAGGAGAACAACACAGGATGGGCAGGCAGATGGTGCAGGCAATGCAGGGTGCCAGGTGAAAGATTTGCCCCACTGCCCCACGATTTGCCCCATTGCCTTCTGCCCCTCTCTTGGCTGTCCCCCACCTCAAGGACATCAATGCAACGAGGTCCCCTGTTCAGCACAAGCAGAGTCCCTATTCCCTGATCTGCTTTTCAATTGATCAGGACACCTCTATCTTGTCAGGATCCAATTCCAATTTGTTTGCCCTCATCCAGTCTATTAGTGACAACAGACATTGGTTTAGTCCTGAGACCATGTTCTTGGAATCAGATGGAAAAGAAAGATTTATTTGGGTACGATCAGCTAACTGGTGATTCCATACCCCCAAACCTCTGCTTTACCTCTCCCATCAGTTCCATGTAGACGTTAAATAGGATGGGGGCAGAACAGGGACCCACCAGGCCAGTGGTGTGGGTATTAGATTCCCACACAATCACTTTTTTAGTTGCCCCTTCAAGAAAGACTGTAACTATTGCATTAACAAGGCTCCCAAGTTCCATCCCAAAGAGGCAGTCCAGAAGGATACCATGATTGATGGTATTCAAAGCCATGGAGAGATCCAGCAGAACCACACTCTGTATAGGTCAACCACCAAGGTGACCAACATTTTCTGTCCCATTATTTCCCGAGGAAGAGAATGCCACACTCCACAGTGACCACAAGGGAAAAAAAGATATACACAGTCATAAATTGGATTTTAGCCCGTTTACGTCACTAACAGGACACCAGCCAATCTTTCATGTTGTGTGTCTTTTGTGAAGTTAGAATTGGAGATTTAAATCCTTCCATGCTGTGTGGGATCTCTTTCTTCCAAAGAGAGGGGTTTGTGTGTGTATGTGGAAAGGTGGTGGTGGGGAGAGCATCCTAATCGCTTGAGCACACGCAAGCGGAGGAAATAGTCATCACAGTGGACAGGCGGGTCAAAGGGTGAGGTTTACATAGCGAAGGCAGGAAATTAAGTGATACAGTTATCACAGTGGTTCACATTTTGCAGCATCCTAATCCATTGTAATGTTTGATGCACCTTGCCACCTGGGATTATACTCTATTTAAAGCAGGATTAGCAAAAATGAGGCAGTTAGTTTAAAAATAATTTGAAAAAGCAGTGCCAAAACATATATAGTCACATCTGTATTCCTGTCTTTCAATGTATGACAGGTGGAAACAAATAGATACAGGAGGTTAACATCAGGGGTAGTAACTGTACTATCCTCCAAATGTTGTTGAATTGCAAGTCCCAGCAGCCTTAGTCAGTATTAGCCCTAGTCAAAAATACTGGGGGTTGCAGGTCAAGTATACCTGGAAGACCATTTTTACCACAACTAAATCAAACTTTATTCCTAGACCTCTGCAATGAATGTGACTTGAAAACCACACCTTATGCAGGTCTCATTCATTTTAGTGGATCTACTTAACAGGATAGTAAATATTCACAAAATAGTGAAGAGTAGAGGCATCAAACTGGCAACAAAAGTCTACATAGTTAAAACAATAGTACCCCCCCCCCCCCTAGTAACCTACAGATGTGAGAGCTGGACCCTAAGGAAGGCTGAGTGAAGGAAGATGGATGCTTTTGAACTGTAATGCTGGAGGAAAATCCTGAGAGTGCCTTGGATTGCAAGAAGATCCAACCAGTCCATACTCCAGGAAATAATGCCCGGCGGCTGCTAACTGGAGTGGAGGAAATTAGAGGCAAAAATGAAGTACTTTGGCCACATAATGAGAAGACAGGAAAGTTTGGAGAAGAGAATGATGCTGGGGAAAATGGAAGGAAAAAGGAAGAGGGGCCGACCAAGGGCAAGATGGATGCATGGTATCCTTGAAGTGACTGGCTTGACCTTGAAGGAACGACAGGGAGCTTTGCCATGGGTTGGCCCATGAGGTCACAAAGAGTTGGAAGCAACTGAACGAATAAACGACAACAAAAATATTCACAAATTTGTTTTTCCCCCTCAAATTCCTCCATTTATTTTCCCTGCTTCTTTCTACACCAGTGGTTCTCAACCTGGAGTCCCCAGATATTTTTGGCCCACAACTCCCAGAAATCCCAGCCAGTTTACCAGCTGTTAAGATTTCTGGGAGTTGAAGGTCAAAATATCTGGGGACACACAGGTTGAGGACCACTGTACATTTTTAATTTAAATGGTGAATAGGGAGTTCTTTTTCAAACACCCTGTACTACACCTTCATTCCTTAGGCTGGTCTTGTTTACCAGTCCTTCTCAAAGAAGAAAGACAACAGCAAAGTACAGTCTAGGCCGGGAATTTTCATACTATGCAGTTATAGCACTATGAGTTCACTTTAAGTGCTATTAATATGTTCTATGGAATTCTAGGATTTGTAGTTTGGTGAGGTACTAGAGCACTCTGATGAGAATTCTATGAAGCCCTCCCTAAAGACTAAGGGAATATTTACACTATACAGTTATAGTAGAGTTGGAAGTGACCTTGTGGGCCATTCAATCCAACCCCCTGCCAAGAATCAGGAAAATTGCTTCAAAGCACCCCCGACAGATGGCCATCCAGACTCTGTTTAAAAGTCTTCAAGGGAGCCTCCACCATACTCCAGGGCAGACAGTTCAACTGCTGAAGAGCTCTCACAGTTAGGCAGTTCTTCCTAATGTTCAGGTAGAATCTCCTTTCCTGTAGTCAAAATGCTTTTGACAACTACCACAAGGCCATTCTAGGTTGGGGTAAGAGGAATCAAATTCAAAAACATTTGGAAAGCTAAAAGTCCCTACCCATTGGGCATATTTAACTTAATTTAATTCAATTTAATTTAATTTAATTTAATTATTGGATTTTTATACTACCTTTCTCCCAAAATGGGATTCAAGGTAGCATGCAGCCATGGTTTAAAGGGTCCTCCCTTTTATAAATTCCAGTACATTACTCTTCTCTCGTGATTCTATGCTATATAATTTCTGATACGATAGAACATTAACAAAAATAGCAAACCATATTTTTGAATTGCGATTTTGCATTATAAAACACACTTTTAAACTCAGGGCACCATCATGATAAAAGGCATAAAATGGCATTTGCTTCTGCTGCTCTGATGCTAATAACATTCAGCTGGGAATAAACATTATTGCAAAAGAGGATTTTTACATATTTATAGTCTCAATAACAAAATGAGCATATGCAGCCATATGTATGCCCAGCTGGCCACTTTGAACTATAAAATGTTTTTAAAAATAGTATGAAAGCAAGTTGCTGTGATGAGCTCAATCACCTTCAATAGGCCCATTGACAGGTGCCGATGTGGTACCTAACTGCCACTGTGATGATATACCATTATTTGCCAGCCTTGGGGTGGTCACTGGGAACCTCCTTAATTTGGTTATGAGATCCAACCTGAGCATTGTTACTGGTCAAAGTTAGGGGTTGCCACATCTTGAATCCAGCAGATTGGATTCTCTTCTCTCATCCTCAGGTTGAGTGGGAGGCATTCCCCCAACTGTCTTCATTTGGATGGGGAAAGTCCCAATTAATCATCTGTTTTCCCATCTTTTAAGATGCTTTAAAAAAAAACCAAGTTTCCTGCCTTATCCCACTTTCCTCTTTTGTCCTCTCTTTATTGCAATTGCTATAAACTAAGATCCTAATCACATTTGCCTCTGGAATTGCCATGAATCATGTGCCCAGCAGTGGTGTGGGAAACCCGTCACCCCATGTCCTGCATAACCCAAATTAACCCAACACAATCCCATGTGTCTGCCACATGTCTTCCCCCATTGTTGTTAATGCAGTGGTGGCATACGGCGATCCTTTTCAGTTTTGTTACAGAGCCTCACTGGAAGTAGCTTTAATTTGTGGGACACAAATGTTGCACTCTAGCCTTGAGACACCTTTTCACCCAGCACCACACCAGAGTCCAGTATAGTAACAGCAGTTTATTAAGAAAAGCAAGTACAAAAGGAAAAAGGGCATTTCCCAAAAAAGCAGCAGAAAAGGAACTATAAAAAATAGCAGTAGTCCATCCATATACAAAATAGTAATAGTCCAAAAATGGCAAGGTACATTAAGTCAAGGAAGTCAAGGTCACAGGCATAAATCCATAAGCATGAAAGCAGGAACTTTATTCAAGGCAAAACTTTTTCAGGAACATAGGCAAACACAGGAAACTTGAAACATGAACTTGAGAGCTGAGACAGAAACCTGAACCTTTTGGCAATGTTATGTCCTGAGAGACACTAAGTAAACACCACTCAATTTAAGCTCAAGCCCAACCAAGAAGCCATAAGATCATGCCTCACACACCTGGGTTTCAAGGATTTCTCACGGAGTCTCTCTGTATGCCTAATTAATCTATTCTTCACTCCCTCCATCTGGAGACCTAATCTGATATCACGGGAAAGTTCCCCATCGGTTGAAGGCCAATTGAAGGACAGTTGTTGGTCATCAAGGATTATTTGTAATGAAGAGGCTACCAAATTTCCAATTGTCTAGTTAGGTTCCTAATTAAATCAGGGAGATCTTCGCAAAGGCCCATGATTCAACTTTTCTCAGTCTGAGAACAACTCAGCCAGTCATACAAAAATTTGGCTTACCAATGTTACAGCAACGCCAGCTTCTTGGATGACATCACATCGACAAGCCAACCTAAAATGACCCTATGAAAACCTTTTGGGTGTGTGTGTTGGGGAATTCATGTCAACTCCTATAAGCCTCCAGGTGGTGGTTTTATTGTAAACTTATATCTCCCAAGCAAGACCCCAACTTGCAAAGCCCCCCAAAAACTGGATCTGTGAATGCCACTATATATTTTTTTCTCTTCTTGATATTTCTAATGATGGTGCAGTCCCCAGGACAAAAGATTGACCCTTGGAAGACACCCGTTTCTGATCAGTATAACATTGATGTGTAGACATTATAGACTATCCCCTTCCTGATAACAGTACAATCTTTGTAGCAGTATTAGTATTGGCTATTGGAACTGCTGCTTCTATGAGGCCCCCGATGGCGCAGCAGATTAAACTGCTGAGCTGTTGAACTTGCTGATTGAAAGGTCAGAAGTTCAAATCGGGGGAGTGGAATGAGTGCCTGCCGTTAACCCCAGCTTCTGCCAACCTAACAGTTCAAAAACATGCAAATGTAAGTAGATCAATAGGTACTGCTCCGGCAGGAAGGTAATGGTGCTCTACGGACAATGCTGGCTCTTCAGCTTAGAAATGAAGATAAGCACCAACCCTAGAGTCAGACACAACTAGCCTTAATGTCTGGGGAAAGCCTTTACCTTTTTACTGCTGCTTCTATTACAACTAGTACATCATCCATGTACATGGCCCTTCGCAAAGAATGAAGGGAAAGGTATCTACCCAAAGAAACCTACAAATATGATTGATCCAACTACTACATAATATAGCATCTCTTTCCTGTTGAATCTTTCTCATCTTGACAATGTTCTCTGATCTGTTCTATTAATTACACAGATCTGTTCCTCTTAATCTCATCCCTAGGTGGCAGCATGTATCAGAGCAATGTTGACTTGTTAATCTGTCTGATCTGGCAAAATTACTGTTTTCTTCCAATACAGCAAAAGAGATTGGCCAGCAATTTACAGTGCTGGTCTGTGGTGGATGTATAAACCACCATGTGTACTATAATAAATCGTTGTTCTCAGACAAAGTACTTAGTGCACAAAGCATCTGAACTGAATGAATGCAGGAGCTTTCTCTCCTCTTCGCTCATTGCTGGGATTCAACAAAATCAAACCAATTTTAGACATTTGGGCTCAAACCACCAGAGCCTACCATATTGTTATGCATACAATGGTGTTTCATTCATTCTGTTATCCAAAATTGCTACCCAGAAGCATGACTGTAAACAGATTCATGATAATGATCGCATTGTAAATGGCTTTTAGAATTGTATGGCAACAGAAAGCTACTCTACACTCTCAGTTTTGCTGTTCAGATCTAACAGGAAGATGGAGGAGTAGAGAAATGGCAGAAGCAGCCTTTCAAACCCCTATCTTGTTTGAAGGCAACTTAAGTAATGTGTTGTCGAAGGCTTTCATGGCTGGGATCACTGGATTGCTGTGAGTTTTCTGGGCTGTATGGCCATGTTCCAGAAGCATTCTCTGATGTTTCGCCCACATCTATGACAGGCACTCTCAGAGGTTGTGAGGTATATTGGAGACTAAGGAAAGGAGGTTTATATATCTATGGAAGGTCCAGGGTGGGAGAAAGAACTCTTGTCTGTTGGAGGCAAGTGTGAATGTTGTAATTAATCACCTTGATTAGTATTTAATGACCTTGCCAGATTCAAGGCCTGGCTGCTTTCTGCCTGGGAGAATCCTTTGTTCGGAGGTGTTAGCTGGCCCTAATTGTTTCATGTCTGGAATTCCCGTTTTCAGAGTGTTGTTCTGATTTTAGAGTTTTTTAATACTGGGAACCAGATTTTGTGTATTTCTTCCCAAGAAGGTGCCTTATGACCCAGTCTGAGTCCCCTTCTACACTGCCATATAATCTAGATTATAAAACCAGATAATCTACATTATCTGATTTGAACTGGATTATATAAATCTACACTGTCACATAATCTAGTTCAAAGCAAGTATCTGGATTTTATGTGGCAGTGTAGAACGGGCCTAAGACTGGGTCATAAGGCACTTTCTTGGGAAGAAATCTAACTCAACTCAGTGGGCATGCATAAAGCTGGGTTGCACAGCCATGAGAAAATAATTCATTAACAACACATAATGACCTATCTCAAATTAATCCTGGCTGGAAAAACATTCAACAGTATTGAAAACAGGTGAACAATTTGCACTGAATAATTTAGTCAGCTATTTAGGAATTAATTGGTGACAGGTATTTGTTATTTTTTTGCAGTTGAATTTTATATCAAAACGATCAGTGAATGCTTTAAAAATTAGGTTATATGAATTCCTTTGCATATTCTTCCAAGCTGCAATTTACGCGACTGCTTCTATTGTAGTCCAGAGGGTAATTTTAGAATCCTATTTATCCAAATGACTTAATTCATCAGATATGCACATATAGATACACCAAAGTCCTGTTTAATATAAGGCTAGTGAAATGCCCATCAGTACGATAGATGAGGGTGGATGGTAGGTCTGCATATATTAAGGATTTTTTGCTGCTGCCTTGATTTTTTCCATTAAGATTAAGTGCAACCCAAACAGATTCAGACCTGCTGTTTGGCAGCTGTTTCAGGTGGCAAGTCTTGGGGCGGCGATAAGATGTTAAAAGACAGAACTCTATGTGCCCTATGTCTTACTCTGCCCTACTTACACTAACCTGCAAAAGTAAGTGTCCTGTTTAAAGCTGTCAAATTGGTGGAAGCTCCTTCCTTGGAAGCTTTTAAACAGAGCCTGGATGGTTATCTGTCAGGGGTTCTTTGTGTTTTTCCTGCATGGCAGGGGGTTGGACTAAATGGCCCATGTGGTCTCTTCCAACTCTGTTATTTTGTGATTCTATTATTTAATTCCCAAGTGAGGTCATCCTTAGCACAATAAAAAAGAGGAATCAAGCCAGACCAGGATCACATAAAGAGGATCCAAAAGCACAGTTTGGAGATGAACCCCAAAAAACAGTCCAAACAGGATCGAAAGCTAGTTAGCTAGTATCTGAAGGGAAGAGTCCAGAAATCAAGCCAATGTCCAGAAAACTATAGAGTATGGACTATATGATAAAAAGAGAACAGAGCAGTTGCTCTGTAACTACGGGGTGGCTTGCACTTAGCTAGTTTCTGTCCAGGACAGCTGGTAAATCCCCAGCAGCAATACGATCTACCAACCGAAAGGTGGCCAGTTCAAAGTCCGATCGGGTTGAGCACCCAACTGTCAAGCTCAGCTCACTGTTTACCTACGCAGTTTGAAAACAGCTTAGAACTGTAAGTAGAGAAATTATGTACCACTAATTAGCAGGGGAGGTATTTTATGACACCATAAAAGAAAAAGACCAGAAATGCCTGTGACCACAAGGAAGGAGGAAGTCCTGATGGCTGTTCATTATAGAGGATGGAGCAACGGCACCCCCCTGTGGCTGAATCCGAGCACAACCTCCAAGGTGCCAAATCTGGACATTGACACAACATACCTCTGTCCAAACGGCATTTAATGTTTGCCATGTATGTGTACTGTGATCTACTCTGAGTCCCCTTGGGAAGATAGGGTGGAATATAAATAAAGTGTTGTTGTTGTAGGCTTCATAAGATCAACATCCTGCATTTAAAGTGGAGCAGGGCATTGCCTGTCCTTTTGCTCTGGGCACTTTACATCACCTGACAATGAAGTAGCTCTGTGTTCTCTTGCTGATCTTGAGTTCTGTTTGAATGGATGAGCTCTGCCTCTGTTGGTGCCATGGCAAGATTGCCATCCTCTTCTGGGTCCAACTGGAGTCTATTATCCTATCTCTCTTATTTCCTTGCTTCATCTGAGGAGGCCTCATCCACATGGGGCATGATACCAAGTTTCAACAGTTACTCTTGCCAGCTGAAATGGGAAGGCAATCCCATATTTTTTCAGGTCAAACCCAGTTAGGCCCCTTCTGCACTGACATATAAAATCCAGATTTTCAGCTTTGAACTGGATTATATGACAGTGTAGACTCATATAATCCAGTTCAAAGCAGATAATATGGATTATCTGCTTTGATATAGCAGTGTAGCCTTATATATAGCCTTAGCCTTATTAATCCTGCTTAGCTTTGGAAGGATTCACATGAAATTCTGATTTTGTTGTTGATGTTACTAATAAATGAAGGAACAGACTTATACCTATAGGGTTACCAGATCTCAGAGTCTGGTCCTCAGTTTCCACTTACAGGTGGGATCCAACTTCCCCAGTTTTGGCAAGCCCACTTCATGCAGGAGGCTGTGTGTAAATCTCCTTCCCAGCTGAAGAGCAGCAGCTTTCTACATTTTGCAAGAACTAATTTATTTACTATTACAACTTACAAAGACTCTCCGGGGTGGGATCTATGCATTTAGTTTATTAACTTCTCCCATTTATTGGGGCACCCCTCATTTTTTTTATGATGCATTCATCTTCTGAATAGAAACAAGTAGACTAGATTAAACACTTTTTATCCTATCTCCCTAAGTAAAGGAAAGGGAATAATTCCCTCAGTTCACCTCAATCTGGAAACAATTCCTTTAGATAAGATTTCTGTCTTAATTTCCCAACAGGAATATGTGTGAGTATATGTGAATGTAGTTGAATAACAAGCTGTGAGGAACTGTGGTGTGTACTTAAAACATAATGGTTAATGACATTACCAGGGAGCATTCTTAGGTCTCATACTTTAGCCCAGATACTGAGGACCTGGGGCAGTCCTGAACTGGCAACACTACATTGCGAGAGGTGCACCTACTATTTATAGGGAGCGGATGACGCCCCTATTAAAACAGCTCCAACGGCTGCCGATAAGTTTCCAGTCCCAATTCAAAGTACAGGTATAAGATGAAAACAAGAAAAAAGTAAGATGCATATTTTTACTGCTATTCATCCTCTCTAGTTATTATCTGTGTTATACAACAATTTGAATAAAACCACTTCTCAGGATTGCCAGAAGAACCTGCATCTTCTGAATGTGGAGAATGGACTGCCAATGTTTAACTAGACATCCTGCCAAATAGATGTTTAGAAGGGACTTACCTCTAGATCGGTGGTTCTCAACCTGTGTTTTTGCCTACAACTCCCAGAAATCCTAGCCAGTTTACCAGCTGTTAGGATTTCTGAGAGTTGAAGGTCAAAAACATATGGGGACCCCAGGTTGAGAACCACTGCTCTAGATGTCTCAGATGCCAGCTGGCACTTCAAACTGTGCTAAATGCATAACTGCCTCTCTGTTCTCAGTTCTATTGGAGTAAACCTGACAGGGTGCCTTCAAAAAATGTCACCCACCCCTGCTCTGAAACTTGAGATCAGAGCATATGTCTTGCCCTGTCCTCCAATGAGCAGCATATCTTCAATTGAGCTTTAATGCACCTTGGTCTTGGTGTGGCTTTGAAGCATTTCCTCCTCTCGCTGCTCAGGCATAGCTCCCATTAGTGCTTCCAGTGAGCAGTAAAACTGTAGTGCTTGCAGGAAGATTGCTGGTTTAAAGAATGAAATGGAAAGAGACTAGATCTTTCCTTTCCTTTTTTTCTTCCCAGCAAGGAGATTCATGAGGCAGGCAGGTGAGGAGAAAAGAACTTGCACCCATCCTCTTTTTATCACATTGATGGCTTGAATGGATTTTGTTTCTTGGAGTATCTTCTAAGACTTTAATTAAAACAAGGGAAGCACTCTTCTCCACCCAGCTGCCTGGTGCTTATCAGCCTCTTAAGGTCTTGATTCATTACACAGTATTATTTTTCCCATCCATCCCAGAGTAATCTTTAAAGAGCCACTATTGAAAAAAAAAACCCACTTTGATGAAACAAAGAAATAATGTATGCAATTTTGTTTTTATAACGATGCCTTCTGTCTTGTATTCGGTGAGCCTGAAAACTCTATGAATCTCAATGTGAACCTTGCTGTTTCAGCTTCTTTTTCAAAGCTCCAGTCCAAATCCACTTTGCTCACAGACTTAGCCTTTTGTCTGCACAGATGGGGAACAGTCATTGATTCTATGTCCCTTGAGGTACAACCTGGTGTCACTACACTTAATGCTGACTCTTCCAGATGCAGCTTGGGTATGGTCTCCATTGTGGAAGTTAATTCTATCTGCAGGTGCCAAAAGTGAGATTTTGATGGAACTTTACTGTTTTTTTTCCCTTCAACCCAGTGTTGTTTGGGGTGTGTTTTGTTTGACGGTATGGGAGCCCCTGGTGGTGAAGCGGGTTAAACCACTGAGCTGTTGAACTTGCTGACTGAAAGATTGGCGGTTCGAATCCGGGGAGCAGAGTGAGCTCCTTCTGTCAGCCCCAGCTTCTGCCAACCTAGCAGCTCAAAAATATGCAAATATGATTAGATCAATAGATACCGCTTCTGTGGGAAGGTAATGGTACTCCATGCTGTCATGCTGGACACATGACCTAGCAGGTGTATATGGACAATGTCAGCTCTTCAGCTTAGAAATGGTGAAGAGCACCAAGCCCCAGAGTCGGACACGACTAGACTTAATGTCAGGGGAAACCTTTACCTTTGCGGGAAAGAACATTTACCCTGGTGAAGAGTTCTGAAGCATTTGCATGTGTGTCACTTTTAGGGAGCCTAACGAAAGCATTTCCCAGCGTTTTTGTTTTTAACTCATATGTTGTATGGTCAGGGTTGATTGATAGCTTCTATGTGAGTGGCAAAGTGGTTTCAGTCCAGGCTTGACTCCAAACTTTATCTATCCAAAATTCTTAACTTATTCCAGGAATAAGCATGATAAGCTTGGGCTAACATCTGCAGCATATTCCATGACCCAACGATCTGGAAGCCATGGAACAGTGTCTATTTAAAACAGCCCCCTGTTTAAAGGATACACAAAAGAACTACATTATGCAGGAAAACAATGCCTTTAAAGCTGTCCATCCATAGTTACCACCGGAACAGCAGTCCGAGCTAACACAAAGATTGCCTAGCCACAGTCTTTCCTCCAACACAGTGTAGTGTATGTTCATTTAATTTGCAGTAATTCTTTCTAAATTTGGACCTCTCCAATTACTTAGGAACTCCTTTCCTAAGAAGGCCAAAATTGTTCCCTCCTTGTTATTTTTCCATCAGATGGAATAAAACTTAAAAAAAACACCAACAAAACTCTGACAGGCTTTTAAAATTGAAAGTTTTTTGAAGAATGGGCTAAGGGTTGCTGTGTTGTTTTAAACTGAACTCTTTTAAATAAGTTGTAAAAATATTTTACAAATCACATATTATTCATTTAGCTTGAAATCTGAATTATATTATAGATGTGCATAGTTTAATTTTATTTTAAAGCTCATTTTTATATGTTTTGATTGTACTGTTATTTGGGTACTGTTCCATTATCTGGGCCGAGGTCACTAGGGGGCATTAGAGAGAAAAGGATAGTCCATTTTACATGGGGGAAGTGGAAGGAAGAAAATAATTTTCCCATGTTCCCTGGTTATTCCCCTCCACCCTTCCCATATCATAAACAAGGGTTGTTTCTATGATGGGGACATGTGTTGGCTTCAACCCACCCTCCATCTCCATAAAATGGACTATCCTTTTCTGTCTAGTACCCCCTAGTAGCCTCTGCCCGGATAACGGAACAGTGCCATTATTTGAAATGGTAAGTTGTTTTGAGTCCCAATTTTGGGGAAAGAGGGGGATATAAATAAGCATCATCATCATCATCATCATCATCATCATCATCATCTATGCATATTATTTAGCACATGCAACATTTATGTAAGTCAGTGACCTTTTCCTTCTGGTGATACATTTCTTCTTTTTGATAATATGTAAGATATGTATTATCTTTTTGATAATATGTTCCCAATTGAAATAGCCATTCATAAATATGAATGGTTTGGGGTTCTCCTTGTCTTCACTGGTAGACCAATATGGCTGCAATTTTTTGTTTCAAAAATAGAAGTAAATAAAATTTGGAGACATAATAGTCTCTTTAGAGAAAATAATTTCTCTGCACATTGCAGATAGATAGCTTTCCAGGGTTTTGTGCTAGTCAGCCACCATTAAATTTCTCTTCATATTTTTTTTTCCGTGTCAGGAGCAACCGGAGTTGCTTCTGGAGTGAGAGAATTGGCCGTCTGCAAAGACGTTGCCCAGGGGACGCCCAGATGTTTTGATGTTTTACCATCCTTGTGGGAGGTTTCTCTCATGGAGCTGGAGCTGATAGAGGGAGCTCATCCGCGCTCTCCTCGGGTGGGATTCGAACCTGGCAGCCTTCAGGTCAACAACCCAACCTTCAAGTCACAAGGCTTTTATCCCCCAGGCCATCGGAGGCTCCAGACTTCATAAAATGGTATACATCTTTAAAGCATGGAGTCAATTGAGCACTCAGTCTGCCAGTACTTGCTGCTTTCTGCACTCTGGTGTCTGTGATGTATGTCTGTTGCTTGTAGAGTAAGAAGCAAACCCAATCTCTCTCCCCTTCCCTTGATGAGTGTTTAACTATCTGTGTAAGTGCAATGCCTAACTGTCTATGTGTACATACGTACGTATTTCTCTTTTGACTTTGTCACATCAGCTCATAGTCCCGTCACAATAACATTATTTAAACAAATGGAAACATACAATTATTGGAATGATCACTGTAACACCTTGCTGCAAATGATCAGTGCTGGTACTTTGTTAATGAGAATTCATATGAACAATCTTCAGCACAGCCTCCCTCCCACCCTATGTTTGCTTTACTCTATATTTCCTATCTCCTCTATTTTGCTATAGCTGTGTTGTTGTACAGCTTTGATGTTCTTGCAGGAGCTTCCTCCACTTTGCAATATCAGGAGTACATGAGAAGGTCATTATCACACAAGG
The DNA here is from genome assembly GCF_035594765.1 of Anolis carolinensis. Lineage (NCBI taxonomy): Eukaryota > Metazoa > Chordata > Lepidosauria > Squamata > Anolidae > Anolis > Anolis carolinensis. The sequence continues at coordinate 223,887,331 of NC_085843.1, read as the reverse complement.
AAGAATGGCATAAGGACAAAGGTATAGAACTCCTTGATGGGTTTATCCTATCAAGGAAAAGAAATGATCCCAGGGTGCTTCCAAACAGGCCATAAACCCATGCCAAAGTAGGTTTAAGAAAATAGCTTTGGCGTGAATTTAAGATACCTTATTTGGTGTGCGTTTTAATCCTCACACCACTCCAAAAACTTGTGCTTTCCCCGGGTGGGTGTCTATATGCCATCCCGATAGCTATTGGGATGGTATGCAGCCACCCCAAAGGTCCCCTCCCCCCCCCCCCCAGAATAAACTCTAGAAATAAAATAGAATTTACTGGGCCGTCGTTACATCCCTCCCCGTGCTCTCCTTGTGCGAGGAAATGTTGCATCAGGAGGGGGGTGGTGGTGGAGGAAAATCCCTCCTCACCCCCCCCCCCCCCCGGTCTCCTGGCACATCATTTTATTCCATAAGGAGAGTGCGAGGAGGGATGCAATGGCGGCCTGGTGAGTTTTATTTTATTTCTAGGGTTATTTTGGGGCTTGGAGGAAGGGGTGGATGCTATTCCCCCCCTTTGGGCTCCAGGAGCCCAAAAGGTGCAAGATGGCAATGGGGACCCACCCCCGTGTAGTCCCACGACTACCTGGTAATGAGTCCCCACAGGTCCAATACCCCATTAGACCCAGACCTTTTAGGGAGGCCTGGCTCTAATGGGGCATCTAATTAATTTGAATTAAAGCAGGGAAACCATGGTTTCCTCTGAAATAATTTGGTTTTACTGGAGGCGTTGTTTAGACACCTCCGGTAAAATCAAGACAGGTCTCAGTTTTAAGGCCTATTTAGATGGGCTCTCAGTTTAATGTGACTATGGGACAGGCACGACTGTTATGCTGTAGACCCCAATGTGATTTTATCCTGCTGTTACTGTGCTTTATCAGCCTTGTGTGATAAAGCCCTTAAATGCCATTCTTCCTCTGTGTAGGTGAGTACAGACAGACACAAAGGGGTGGAAAGCAACACAGCTTTTTCCAGGCAGGTACAAGTAGGGACAATGCTAAAATACGAGTTTGTATCTGTTTCAGGCAGATGGCATCCTTATGATGATGGATTACCTTTTCTCAACAGAATTTTGAAATTTATGGAAATATTTATGTATATGCTTTTGAATGTGATGGATGGTGATAAAAGACATGGAAATCAGAGGGAGAAGGCACACATCTTGGTTTACACTGATGTATATAAGTGGCTTTATATTAATGTGCTTTGTAGAAAAGTGCATAATATTTTGCATATTATCTTCAATCCAAAACCTGCTTGTGTGAGAACACACTGGAAAGTGTGTTCTGTGTAGGAGGGAGCCAACAACTGACCTATTGAAACACAGGTTGGGTGCAGTAGTTGGGTGCACTGTGCTAGATCCTCTAAGGCAGTGGTTCTCAACCTGTGGGCCCCCATGTGTTTTGGTCTACAACTCCCAGAAATCCCAGCCAGTTTACCAGCTGTTAGGATTTCTGAGAGTTGAAGGCCAAAATATCTGGGGACCCACAGGTTGAGAACCACTGCCCTAAGGGCATATTTAAGGTTCTGAATTCAAATTAACTCAAATCGAAGAGCAGAACTAAATACCATTTCACCTAAAGTGATGCACCGAGGCTGGATCTACACTGCCTCATATATCCCAAGCTTTGATCCCAGATTATCTGCTTTGAACTGGATTATATGAGTGTACACTGCCAGATAATCTGGGATACACAGAAAATCTGGGATCCTGGAATATAGGGCAGTGTAAATCCAGCCTGAGAGGCAGTGTGATGGGAACTAGATGCATGGAAAAGAATGTGCCCAGTGCCTGTACCTATTGCTACTATCTACAAAAAGAACACAAGCCTGCAGGAAATAACCAAATACATATCTTTCATTACTCACAATGGTGCTTTTCTTTTACGGGGAAGCTGGGAATACCCTGTCTATCTCTTCCTCCAAATGGAGCTTAATTTTCCAAATTCATCCTACCCACTTGGGTCCCAATCAAGCTATTTCAGAAATAGTAGCATAGCGCAACACAGTTCAGGACAAAGTTTGCACCAGGGTTAGCACTGCTTTCCATCCCAGGGTTTTTTTCCTATTAATTTGCTACTGGTAGAAGGATAGGTAGACCCCATTTGTGGGGCATTCTGTTTCAGAGTAGTGATGCTGATTGGAGAGGGCACATAACTGTGCAAAAATCAAAAAAGAAAGGGAAAAAGAAAAAAAGTAATTATCAATATATGGTGATTGAATAAAATAAAAATAAGCAATACTGAAATAAATTGTTTCAGCATGTGTTCCTTTGTTTAATTCTACATGAATATCTGTGCAATTAAGAGTACAGTTGTTTATTTGTATATTTGAGTCTCCTATGGCGCAGTGGGTTAAACCACTGAGCTGCTGAAACTGCTGATTGAAAGGTTGGCAGTTTGAATCCGGGGAGCGGGATGTGCTCCTGCTGTTAGCCCCAGCTTCTGCCAACCTAGCAGATTGAAAACATGCAAATGTGAGTAAATCAATAAGTACCACTCCGGCGGGAAGGTAACGGCATTCCATGCAGTCATGCCAGCCACATGACCTTGGAGGTGTCTATGGACAACACTGCTCTTCGGCTTAGAAATGGAGATGAGCACCAACCCCCAGAGTTGGACACGACTGGACTTAATGTCAGGGGAAACCTTTACCTTTTGTTGTATCTGTGTGCCAAATTTGGTCCAGATCCGTCACTTGCTGGGTTCAGTGTTCTCTGAATATGGGTGAAATATAACTCTCTGATGCCATGGTCAATCACCCCCAAAGTCCACCAGTTGGCTATGTTGGGTTTGTGTGCCGTGGAACGCCGTTACCTTCCTGCCAGAGCAGTACTTACTGATCTACTCACATTTGCATGTTTTCGAACTGCTAGGTTGGCAGAAGCTGGAGCTAACAGCGGGTGCTTACTCTGCTCCCCGGATTTGAACCTGGGACCTTTCGGTCTGCAAGTTCAGCAGCTCAGCGCTTTAACACACTGAGCCACCGGAGGTTCCAGACACAACATGGCCAACTGCAAATACTGGGGGAGTTTTGGGAGGGTTGACCCAAGATTTTGGGGAATTGTAGTTCACCCACATCCTTATGCATTTTCTAATGAGTGCATTCATAAAAAACAAAAGCAAAGACTGAGTTTTTTCTAAGACATAGCATAACATATGACCAAACTGATATGACCTAACACCCCCAAAACAAACAATACCTTTTTCAAATAACCTGGGCACCACCGGGTACCCAAGCTAGTAGTTTAATAAAATGGGTAAAGAGGTAACCCCTCTCCCCAGAGGACATATAGTGAATGGCCTCTTCCCACTAAAATAAATATTGAAAAAAATTTTGCCTATGCAATTCACCCTCCCATTCCTCCTCTTTCTCATCTGAGCATTCAACTCACTGTTTGGTATGTTTAAGCTTCTTCTCCCCTTCTGCACTTGTTTATTTATAGGCCATATATTCGCAATCTATAAAGTGTAAGTACATCCCTAAGCCATCCAATCATGCTGCATCACTGCAAAGAAAGTCTCTGGTTGCTGGCTGGCACATGGCTGACTCTGGGAAAGTGCTGTTCACCAGCCAAAGAGCTCTAAACAAGGACCAACTTCTTTGTTTCCCTGCTTCCACCTCCCTCAATTTGGTACCTAATAAATTTCTTGCAATGGATGGGAATAAGTGTCTAATCTTTCTGCTCACTAGATTTAGCTACGTCATTAGCTTGATCTTTCTCATAAAACTAATTTTACAATTTGTAAATGTAGCTGAGTTGTTTTTATAGAAGACTGTCAGGAAACGATAAAATGCTCTCAACAGATTTATATAAAGGAGTTTGGTGCCTGCTGTCTCTGCTCTCTTCTCTCTATGCTTCCCCACCACTTTTTGTGAGCTTTTCATAGTTGAAAACTGTGTCCAGAATAATAGTGTAAGGAATGGTATTCAGGTCTTGAATTTTCCTCTTACAAGACAAGTTTATGATGTCAAGAAACATGGCAGTCGGCTTTGGATTGTACATAAGCAACAATTTGTGGCAAAACTAGATGTGGAATCATTTAAAAACTTTCTAGGGACAAGTCACCTTTTTGTTTATCTGTTTCTCTGATGTGATGGTAGCAATTGGTCTAGCTGTTCTGAACTTAGTACACTCATCTTGGGGTTCATCTACAGCAGGCATGGGCAAACTTCTGCCCTCCAGGTGTTTTGGACTCCAACACCCATAATTCATAACAGCCTCAGGTCCTTTCCTGAGACAGTTAGGAATTGTGGGAGTTGGAGTCCAAAACACCTGGAGGGCAGAAGTTTGCCCATCCCTGATCTACAGTGTAGAATTGATGCAGCTTGACACCACTTTAACTGCCACAGCTCAATCCTATGAAATAAAGGCTGTAGTACAGTGGTTATCAACCTTCCTAATGTTGCAATCCAGTAATACAGTTCCTCATGTTGTGGCTATCCCCAACTATAAAATTATTTTCGTTGCTACTTCATAACTGTAATTTTGCTACTGTTATGAATCGTAATGTAAATATCTGATCTGCAGGATGTATTTTCATTCACTGGACCAAATTTGGCACAAATACCTGATACGTCCAAATTTAAATACTGGTGGGGTTGTGGGGGGGTTGATTCAGCATATTGGATACTACAGACTAAAACATGGAGATGATTCACTGCCATCCACTATTCACTCTCTTTTGAAAATATTGGAGTTTTGAACATAAGATTCCAAAGAAAGTGGGAAAAAGAAAGACAAGTTTTTATGGCTGAGTAGAAATTCAAACCCTGGTTTCCAAAGCCATAGTCCAATGTTCAAATCAGTATCCCAAGCTGGCTCATTTTGATGGTAAAAAGCAGCTCAATAATGGAACCAGTTACATCAAATGGCAGTGACCTTTCCCTTATTATAACCCATTTGACATATGGAAACCACGTGGACTGGCTGTTTTACATCAATGTGGCATCTTCTACTGCATTTGTGAGCAGTATGTTAGTGATATGGTGTACAATAGGCTATGTGACACACAGCTCTGTCCTTGAATGATGTGGAGTGACCAGAGAATTGCCATCCCTCAACATATTATGCTGCTGATGGTGGTTACTTCAGTCTCCCTAATGATAGGCTGGACCTAGGCTGGGCAATTCTTGGTGGAGTCATTCAAGGTTGGGGATCTTCCACAGCTCTATGATATGACAAAAAGATATTCTCCTTTTACTGAATGCTCACAACAGGGAAGTAAACATGGACTTGATTTGTTGTCGTGAATTTAGAAAGATGCTGAAAAACATTCCTTCTCACTGCAAGGGAATTAGTTTCTTTGTTGGAGTTTTTTGGGGTGGATTTCTATAAAATGTACAAAATTGCTGTATGGATTGGTAAAAAGTTGCAATATTAGATGGGCTGTTTGATTCTTGGTAATCCATCAGCATAGCCCTTTGAGTGTGTGTTTGTGTGCATGTGTTTTGCTGTGTGGTTAGCTTCACAATGAAAAGGGCACTGGTCTTGCACAGGGGAATTTTGCTCAAATATGGAAAAAAAAATCTGACACAAATCACCCTACTTGGTGCCTTGCTCTTGTGCTGGAGGTGAGAACTCTTGGAGGGTTAGCAAATCCCCAAGAGGCCAGACTCAGGCCTTCTGTCTTGAACAAAAATCCTGGAAATAACAAGTTTTGCCTCTTCACATCATCAGCTGCTAGTTGGGTGCCGTGTTAATCAGCCGCAGCATGGGAAACTGCTATCTTGACCTGTCCCCTGAAGCCTTCTCTCACTTATATTCGAGGATGCTTGTATGATTGTCATTTTACACATCAGATTAGTTGCGTCAGGTCATCTTAAGCCCACATAATTTATATTTTTCCTGCCTTTCCCATGATGGGCTCGAAGTCACAGAACAGAGGCAACACAGGTTTCTGATCATCAGGTATTGTGAGGGAGAAGCTAAAGGAGGCATCATTTGTACAAGATCTCAGTATGAAAAATGGAATTGCCCATTCTCATTCCAACTGCTGCCCTGCCTCAAGTCCCTCATTCTGTAGCTCTGCTATTACCTGTAGTGTTTGCCATTTGTGTCGCTGGCATTTGTATCCCTTCCCCCTCATAGTCCTGAGAATATGAGATCTAATGTAGTGATAAGAAATTATTATATGGACTTTGGAAAGCCTGTTCTGTTACCAGGAGGTAGGGAGAGGATTCCTTACCAATAAGGGTGCATCTACACTGTAGAATTAGTGTAGTATGACACCACTTTAATTGCCATAGCTCAATGGCAGTTAAATGTCTTAGTTGTGTGGTCCCAAACTTGGTCCTTCAATTGCTTTGGACTCAACTCCCAGCCAGCTTGGCCAACAATCAACAATTCTGTGCCAAAATCCAAAAAAATGGGAAGACCAAAGTTTGGGAAACACTACTTTAAATAAAAGCTTTTGTTGTTTTTTCATTCATTCGCTTCTGACTCTTTGTGACCTCATGGACCAGCCCACGCCAGAGCTCCCTGTCAGCTGTCACAATCCCCAGCTCCTTCAAGGTCAAGCCAGTCACTTCAAGGATACCGTCCATCCATCTTGCCCTTGGTCGGCCCCTCTTCCTTTATCCTTCAATTTTCCCCAAGCTTTCCTGTCTTCTCATGATGTGGTCAAAGTATTTCATATTTGCCTCTAATATCCTTACCTCCAGTGAGCAGCCGGGCATTATTTCCTGGAGTATAGACTGGTTGGATCTTCTTGTGGTCCAAGGCACTCTCAGACTTCTCCTCCAGCACCACAGTTTAAAAGCGTCTATCTTCCTTTACTTAGCCTTCCTTATGGTTCAGCTCTCACATCCATAGATTACTATGGGGAATACCATTGTTTTAACTATGTGGACCTTCATTGCCAGTGTGATGTCTCTACTCTTCACTATTTTATCGAAGTTGGTCATTGCTCTCCTCCCAAGGAGAAAAATGAAAGCTATGAGTTGCCATGTGGCTAGATTCCTTTCTGCAATATCATTATTTGCAAATACAGTTCTAGCAACGTTATTCATGTGCACAGATCAGTTTGCATTTATACCAGAAGACTGGGGGCTCACTATCATTATTCCACTATATAAGAAAGGGAAAAGATCAGACCCTGCAAACTATAGGCCAATTAGCTTGCTAAGTCTAATCAGCAAGCTGTATGCTTATCACCTCCTTGAAAAACTATCAATTTGTATGGAAGAGGAAAACCTTCTGGAAGATGAGCAGACAGGTTTTAGACTGAAACACTCTATTGGAAATCATGGTATAGTTTACACTGTCTTATGAATAAATATTGATCTAGGACCAAAGGTGCCCTTTATACATGCTTCATTGACTTTAAGTCTACATTTGATATGATCCCCGAGATAGGTTGTGGAAGAAATTGGAGATAACTAATAGTGACAGGCACCTGTTGATTTTGATTTGTAGCCCTTATGTGAAAACATGTTTGAAAGTGAGATGTAACAGGGTAGGCCACTTGACCAAGGCCACCCCAACACATGCAGGTATAAGACAAGGTTGTATGCTAGTACCTTTTGTTTATTGTTTAATATTTACATTAACTCTTTGATTAGGAGTCTCTCTGGTTCAGATTTCTATCCTCCTAACCTAGCAGGTAACCTCTGTCAACCGTCCTTTGTGTAGATGATGTGGTATTTCTATCTTAACTTACATTGGCTTGAGGCAGTTATTAAATGCTCTGGGTAGTCATTCCAAAACTGAAAAAACTAGTAATTAACTATAATAAGTCCAAAGTCCTAGTATTTCAAGGAAATGGAGCATACATGAGTGGCAAATAAATGAGCATCCAATTGAGCAGGTAAAATCTTATAGATATTTTGGAGTGACTTTTCAAGCCTGAGGCTCCCGGAAAGCTCAATCCACTAATGCCATTGCAAATGACCAGAGAAGTATCAAGTCACTTCCATCCTTCTTTTTTGTTAAAGGAGGACAACATGTTTTATCAGCTATACAAGTCCTCAATGCTAAGGTATTGCCACAGAAGCTTACTTCCAAGTGTAGTGTCTTGGCAGTGGGTACATAGGTGACTGTGGAGTCCTATTCTTGACCCGCATATTCTTCCACAGTGAGGTGGAAGGCAATCCCTGTCAGGATCCCTGTCAGGATTAGCCTTCCTTTTGGCACATTTCTCTTTTTCTCCCTCCATTCGTGCCTCTTCAAATTCCACAGCACTGCTGGTCACAGCTGATGCCCAGTTAGAGCGCCCGAGGACCAGGACTTCCCAGTTATTGGTGATTATGCCACAGTTTTTGACATATTTTTATCAACCCAATTCTACAAAGCATTCCTGGAAGAAATGATGGGTTTTACATACACTATGTGCTGGCATATCAGAATCCAATGGTAACAGTTAAAGTAGCCAGCTTTTGTGCCACAGCGCTCACTTGTCAGCAAAAAATGGTATCATAAACTTAAGGGAATTTTGCCTGTATTTAATTGTATTTGTTTTGTATAATCTTGTTGTGAGTGTTGTTGGTTCAGTGCTACTTTTTTGGTCTAATCTGTTGATTGTAATTAATTATTTAACTCATCTGGAAGACCAAAGTTTGAAATGAAAGCTATGAGTTGCCATGTGGCTAGATTCCTTTCTGCAATATCATTATTTGCAAATACAAATCTATTTAAAAACAAATAAAAATAATAACTGAGTTGCACATAATACTACAGTAATAATACTATGTAGATCTCTACAGTATATATAAGCCATAATTTTAGAGAACCAAGGTAGTATACAATGCAGGTTACATACAATTTGAACAATATACAATGGAGCAAACCATATTACAAAAAATCATTTGGAGAGGTGGGACAAAGTGTGGTCGTGCTGATTGTATGAGCCCTGGGACTATTTTTGACCCTACAGCCTGTTAGGCTGGATCTACACTGCCATATAATCCAATTCAAAGCAGTTAATCTGGATTCAGAAACTGGATTATATGGAAGCATAGATGAGGCCTGCATTTTTTGAAATTTTTGTTCAAACATTTTTCTTCTAACAATTAACCTGTGGGGAAGGGGTTTTCTTTAAATGCTAATCTCAAAAGAAACACCTTTATCTGAAATCTGAAATGGATATGATGTATGGTGAGATACTTATCGATTGACTATATTTTTGTGAATGCAACATTTTTCTAAGTCCAAACAACTATTGCTAATCTACGTAAATGATCAAATAAAAACACGTATGTCTTCAGAAGCTAGAAAACCAGTAGATTGGGCTTGGAATGGTAATATGCCAAGATGAAAAATGGCCAACATTGTCTGGATTTCTTTTTTTCTTTTTTTTGAGAGAGAGAGAGAGAGAGAGAGAGAGAGAGAGAGAGAGAGAGAGAGAGAGAGAGAGAGAGAGAGAGAGAGAGAGAATGCCAGACCTTGAAGCCTTCCAGTTGATTTGGGAAATGCTAGTAAGGAGTTCACAGGAGAAATGCTGTCATATTAAGCCAAGTGCCTATTCATTCACTCTCAGAGTGAAGAATGTAGCTGATTTGGTGCCAAAGCAAAAGCAAAACGACTTGAAATCAGGATATAGCAAAGCATGAGTGAACTATTTTACTTTGCTTGGGCCCAGGGGAAAATCTCAGGGTGAGAGCACAGCCTGTAAGAGCATATCCAGATCTGTCTCATTGTCTCCTTTACCATTTCTTTCAATGTATGTTGCTGCTGCCAGCTTTTGGGTGTTTCTGTAGCCTTTTTAGAGATCCACCTGGGACCTCCCTCTCCCCCTTGAGGTTTTTCAAACTATGCATGTCACCATCAGTCAGTGGGAGGGAGAGGTTGAAAAAGTATGCTATGAACATTTTTGTCATCATCTCTTTTAATGTTTGATCTGACTTCTCTCATACTTTCTCTTTCTTTCTTAACTTTTGCTTCCATTCATTTGTCTCTCTCATTCTCTTGGCCAGCACATTTTATGGTTTCCATATCCTGTAAAAATGGGATAGGATACCACTATCTGATAGTTAAAAAGAAAGAAAGAAAAGTCAATGAAAATGTGACTGCTGATGGCCACTGGCTTAATGGGCATTAAATTGGTAGAAGAGGTTTTGTTTTTTAAAAATTCTTTTTGCTTCGAAAAGTTTCTTTAATTGGTCTACAAAACCCACATATTAAAAGTAGAACTTGAGAAATTACTAAGAGCTACAAAAAGTTAGATGGTTTTTTCCCTAGTTCAAAGGACAGCTTGGAACAACTATTGTGCACTATTCAGATTATTGACGGTTTTTAGATGTTGGTTTTATATCGTATTATGTGTGGTTGCTTTTATATTGCTGAAATTGTTTTTATGAATTTTGTTGTGTTATATTTTAACCATGTTGAACTTGGGCTAGTCCATGTAAGCTGCCTCTATTCCCTTCGGGGAAATGGAGGTGGGGTACAAAAATAAAGTTGTTGTTGTTGTTGTTGTTGTTGTTATCATCATCTAAACTAACAAATATTTTCTGATTTGTTAGACTTTGGTGTGCATATGTAGAAGGGCCCTCAGCCAGTGAATATTTAGGGCACTTCTGGACAGTGCAAAAACCAAAATGCAATATGGTAACCCACTTTGGTGCAGGTTCTAATCCTCACATTTACCCACAACCACAGGTTGGCTACATGCTATCCTCATTTCAATTGGGATAGCATGAAGCCACCACAAAGCCCCTGATTTACCCCCTAAAACTTACTGAAAAGGTTCCTAGCTGCCATAGAGCTTATCCTCGCATCCTTGTGGTGTGAGAAAATGACACCTTTGGAGATGGGAGGGGTGAGGAGGCAAGTCCCTCCATACCCCCCCCCCCCCAGATCTCCTCAGGCATCATTTTCTCTATGGTGGCCAAGGACATTTTCAGTAAGTTTTAGGGAGTAAAAAAGGGCCTGGGGGAGGGGGGGCACCATCCTGCATCTTTGGGCTCAAGGAACCCAAAAATGCTGAATGGCTGGGAAATGTATGATGCATGAGTCCCCACAGGCCCAGCACATGATTAGACCAGGATCTTTCCTAAAGATCCCGATCTAATGAGGTGTCTACTTTGGAATAAACCAGGGAAACCTCAGTTTACTCCACATTAATTCACTTTTACTGGAGGCATTGTTTGGATGTTCAAAGCAAATAATCAAGATTTTATACGGCAGTAGAAGGGCTAGGACTGACCCTGGTTAGTTTCTAAGATCAGATGGAATCTGTTATTTAGGCTGCCCCACATGTTCCTTCCCTAAGTTTAAATTGGAGCAGTAAAGAATTCCATTTCTTTATCTGAAACCTTTCTCGAATACTATTATATTGTAAAATGTAGTTTTCATTATTCTCATTTCCAAGGAAACACATGCTGATAAAGCATGGTTGGCCAATTTGTATCACAGGACACCAGAAAGAAAACAAGCAGGAGAGCATCTGGCATACCTGGAGGATCCACCTATGATGTATGACTAAAGCCTATTGGATTTCTTAACAAAACTGACAGTGCTAACCCTTATAATAACTATGAGTGTAGGCTTTGCTATGAAATGTGGCTTGTCATATTAAATTGTGGATAGCAGGAGGTCAAGGACAGAATGCATATGAGTTGGCAGATTCTGGCAAACAGCATTTTTAAAAACAACAGTTTGATCAGCTTCAAAATTTTAGAGACAGATGAATACGGGGGCTGCAGCTGTCACTGCGACCACAAGTGTACGATTAGAATGAAACAGGGTCAAATCTGTTTCCTGCCTGAACTGTCACTGCCATGCCAGCCTGTTTCTGGACAGAGCTTCCCAGGCAATAAACCATCCATGAAAGACAATAGGTGAAGAGAGATGCAACATTTAAAGAGAAATCAGCTCAGGGGTTTCAATTCTGTCCATCTGCCTTCTGAGATTTTCAGTTTGTGTAACAGATATCCATTCTAACAGGTTTAACTCTAGGTGAGCCACATTCCATCAGGTGGACTGCTGCATTTAAAATAAAATTATTTAAAAATAAATTAAAGGGCTTCATGTTTGTTTATTCACTGTTTGTATTCCATCCCTTTCCATTTTAGTTGCAAACCTTTCAAGAGTTAAGAGCAGAATGAGGAGATGAACTATCTTTGTGATGTGAGAAATATTAGTTCATTTGTATTAAGTATAATTTTTGCTCCAAATGTACACAAATGGTTTTTTTACAGCTTAAATCTGGATTTAAGAAAGCGCTTGGATTTAATGTTGGATGGGTCTTTCTGCTCTACAAGTGCCTACTGCAGTGGTTCTCAACCTGTGGGTCCCCACAAATTCTAACAGCTGGTAAACTAGCTGGGTTTTCTGGGTGTTGTAGGCCAAAACATCTGGGACCCACAGGTTGAGAACCACTGGCCTACTGGCTTGTCTATGCTGATGAAAAAATTACATTCTGCATGGCATTTCCCCAGTTTGCAGTGACTTTGTAGTGATCCATCAATGCCATACACATCACACATATTGTGGTGAGATCACCAGAAATGGCCACATATTTCCCCCCCCCCCCCCCGGTGAACTTACCTCACTGTTAGAGAGCATACCACATACCCAGTCCTTCACATTATTTTTGGCTGCACCATTCCACTCCCTATGCATGTGAATATATGCATTTCCACTTTAATTGTCAGGAGACAGTCACCTTTTATTTCCCATCTGCTCTAATACTGATACGCGAGTAGTCGCACACATGAACAGCGAAGAGGCCGTGGTGATGCAATAGGTTAAACCCTTGTGCTGCTGAACTGCTGACCTAAAGGTTGGCAATTCGAATATGCAAGACAGGGTGAGCACCCACTGTTAGCCCTAGCTCCTGCCAACATAGCAGTTCGAAAACATGCAAATGTGAGTAGCTAAATAGGTACCCCTTTGGTGGGAAAAGGCAAAAAGATGCTCCAAGCAGTCTTGCCAGCCATGCAACCAGGAGGTGTCTATGGCAATGCAGGCTTCTCGGCTTGGAAATGGAGAAGAGTACCTCCCCCAGAGCCAGAGATGAGCACTGCCTCCAGAGCCAGAAATGAAAGGAGAAGCCTTTGTCGGTGTATGTGTGTCGCATTGTATTTTCATTTGTAAAAAGGCATATCATGTTTTCCTGTGTTTGTTGTAATCCACTCTAAGTCCCCTTGGGGAGAAGAGTGGAATATAAATAATAATAATGATGATGATGATGATAATTATTATTATTTTATTTCAAAAAATGTTGACCACATCAGCAAACTTTACATTTAAAATGTCATGTTCCACCAATCTGGTTTGTCCATCACTAACTCTTTCCCTAAATCTACAGTAATGTTGCCTTCGAAAGGTGACCACATGCCAAAAATTCCAAATTTTCAGTAAAATTGTGAAGGTAAAAGTCATGTTTTTTAAAACTGGATAAAAACCTTGAGTTGTCAAAAAGAATGGCATTTTGAGCATATGCAGTTTTCGTCAGTATAGACAATTTGTGTCTGTTGATAGTTTTATAAAACATCAGGGCAATCTATTATTATTGATTTCCCCTGATTTATATTTTTCCTCCACAACTAGATGTTCTCAGGTTGTGAAATTCCTTTCCCAAGGAAGTCTAGTTGATCCTCTCTGTCACTCTTTTGTTGGTAAGCAAAGACAGGCTTTTAAAGATAAAAAAACTACACTAGGAAAAAGAGATGGAAAGTGTAATTTGAAATCAAAATAGCTGGTTTCACAAATATTTGTCCCATTTTTTTTTAAAAAGGTGGAAGCTGTGGGCCCAAATTGATTCTTCTATTACAGTGGTTCTCAATCTTCCTAATGCTGTGACCCCCTTAGTACAGTTCCTCATGTTGTGGTGACCTCTAACCATAAAATTATTTCTGTTGCTACTTCGTAAGTGTAATTTTGTTATTGTTGTGAATAGTAATGTAAATATCTGATATGCAGGATGTATTTTCATTCACTGGACCAAATTTGGCACAAATACCCGATATGCCCAAATTTGAATACTTGTGGGATTGCGGGATTGATTTTGTCATTTGGGAGTTGTAGTTACTGGGATTTATACTTCACCTACAATAAAAGAGCATTCTGAACTCCGCCAATGATAGAATTGAGCCAAACTTCCCACACAGAACTCCCATGACCAACCGAAAATACTGGAGTGATTTTGGAGGAATTGACAGTGATTTAGGGGAGATGTAGTTCACCTACCTCCGTAGAGCACTGTGTACCCAAACAACCATGGATCTGGACAAAATTGGGCACAAATACCTATGTGTTTCTGATGGTCTTTGGGTACCCCTCTGACACCACCCTCATGCCCCCCTCAAGGGGTCCCAAACCCCAGGTTGAGAAACGCTGCTCTATTAGCTCAGTTTTCACCCATGAGTTTTTTTTTAATTTTAAAAAATACAAATAAATCTACTAACTTTAGTAAATGGAATTAAGCTTTCATACATCCTCAGTTATGCAAGGATTATCCTGTGATAGTTTCTTCTTTGGCCATAATGAGTTAGATTCTACACTACTGTTTTCATGTCCATCGTTAGTGAATAGCAAAGAAACCTAAAAACTAGAGAAAAGCAGATCAGATGGAGTCACAATAAACTTCAAGTATCATTTCACTCTTTTTAAAAACAGTGCTTTCCATTCTCATAGCTCCCTTATCACCATACCTCCCCTCCGTACTCCACTTAGAGATGCATACTAATTAACTAAATCAATCACCCAGGAAATCATCCTTCTCACTATTAACTTCTCCCTCCCTCTCCCTCAGGCAGGCCATCCATCTTGACTTCTCTCTTTACCAACGCCAGCAGGAGGCCTATGATTGAATTCAAGTTTTACTTTCCAAAGTAATACCCATAGGGATCAAAGAGAGTCCAAATTGGAGGAAACCTGTTAAATATCAGTTCTGCCCTCCATTTCCATGCAAGCAAGGTCCCATTTGGCCATGAAAATGAACTGGATGACCTTGAGCAAGTCTTAGGCTCTTGATAGGTTTGTCTTAGGCTCACCAGTTGGAAACAATTTGAAGGCACACAATTTTTGTGTGATTTCAGCTCAAGTAAAATCATTGGTTTAGAGCCCAGTGTCAAGCTTCTAGAAGACCAGATGAGATGCATGCAGGTTGAAGGCAAAATCAGGTTTTATTTTCCATGGCCAGAGAGGATCACAGTGGAGATAGCCACCCAAAGAACTGACACACCAACATCTGCAAAAGCATGGGTTTATAGTGTTACAAATAACTTTTCAATAACTTTAAAAACATAAGTTTCTTTATTGCAATTTCAGTGTGAGAGGGTATCAGAACTTTTACAGAACATAGAATCATAGAATCGTAGAGTTGGAAGAGACCTCGTGGGCCATCCAGTCCAACCCCCTGCAAGAAGCAGGAAAATCTCATTCAAAGCAACATTTAGACATTAGACATATAGATTCTATGCAACTACATTGGATTCACAAACAACCTACAGTTACCTTGACTAACAAACAACAAAGGGGGGGGGGGTTTACATTTTTACTCAGCATTCACAAACATGTACATGCATTCATCCTCATGCATCCAGATATTACCATATTCTTTCTCCCTTCTTGGAGAAGCACCTGTTTAGGCCAGGCCCTGCTTCCTCTGCAGCCTGCCAACACATAGTTTCAAAACTTCCATAATGCCGAAACTTCAAAATTCTGAAATGCATCCCTTTTTCCTAAGAACAATGCAAAGGGTCAGAATCCTGCTTTCTCTACAGAACAACTGACTCCCTGCAACATGTATCATGACTCAAAAATGCACTCCTTCCTCTTCCCTTGAGAAAAGGAGGCCCAAAGTGACCAGGCTGCTTCTTTGCAAATCTGACACTCTCCAAAGGTACACAATCTCTCTCCTTCCTAACAGAGCAGTGCAGCATAGTGGGTGCACAGCATCTTTGTCTGTCACAATTTCTGGATTGTCATAAGGTCACTTATATAACAATATTTTGCTGATGTTGTCCACAAAGTTGTAAATTAATAATAGATGCCATCCATCCTGGAATATCCTGGCTCCACCTCAGTTTCCTGACCAGAAGTTGATTCTTCTTGATTGGTGTTGACTTCCTTCTTAACAGTTGTAAACATTTCCTTAACTTGATATAAACATTTGTCTTATCATTGTCACAGTTCTTATCACAGTTAGTAGGCAGGTCAACTATTTCAGTTCTCATTAGCTTTTAATTACAATTTGGCAAGCAGGTAGTTAGTCAATGCAAGCCTTAATATTTTAGAATGGTGTCTCCAAAATTATTAACTCTCATTCATTCATCTTCCATACAGTTCCATTCAAACCATATATTCATATAATCTCATGACAATAGTGCATTTGGCAGAAAGGTAGAGCAGTAGAGAACAATTGCAAATTGGTTCACAGCTTGGGAGTTCTCCTGGACTCATCGCTGAGCCTGGAACCCCAGGTTTCGGCGATGGCCAGGGGAGCATTTGCACAATTAAAGCTTGTGCACCAGCTGCGCCCATATCTTGGGAAGTCTGACTTGGCCAAGGTGATCTGGTTACATCCCGAATAGGTTACTGCAATGTGCTCTACATGGGGCTGTCTTTGAAGACTATTAAGAAGCTTCAATTGGTCCAACGGGTGGCAGCCAGGTTGGTCACCAGAGCGGCGTACAGGGAGCACACAACCCCCCTGCTACGCCAGCTCCACTGGCTGCCAGTCTGCTATGGAGCACAATTCAAAGTACTGGCTTTAGTCTACAAAGACCTAAAAGATTCTGGCCCAGCTTACCTGTCTGAACATATCTCCCCCTATGAACTACCTCATAGATTAAGATCATCTGGGGAGGCCTGCTCTCGGTCCCGCCTGCTTCGCAGGCATGGCTGGTGGGGACGAGAGACAGGGCCTTCTCGGTGGTGGCCCCTTGGCTGTCGAACTCCCTCTCCATCGATGTAAGGTCAGCCCCCTCCCTTTTGGTCTTCAGAAGGAAAGTGAAGACCTGGCTCCGGGATCAAGCTTTTGGATAACTGTGTAGTGCAAGAATGGATGTCTAAAATGAATAAGGACATTGGAATGGCTTTAGACCATGATTTTTTGGTTGGTATGATTTTTAACGTAATGTTTAAATTTTTATGTCTAAATTTTTAAATATTTAATATTTTAAGCTTTGATTTTATATGTTTTGGGGCATCGAATTGTGCCATGTGTAAGACGCCTTGATTCCCCTTCATGGTGAGAAAGGTGGGGTATAAATGGGACAAATAAATAAATAAATAAATAAATAAATAAATAAATAAATGCTGGTTCGTCATTAATCCTGGAGGGTGCCGACTAGGATCCACAGCCTCTTTCAAGGAGGCACAAGTTCGTTGCTGCCTCTGACCTAATCAGAGGTGATGTGGGATATGTAATAAACTATCATTTGTGGATTTGAAGTCTTGTGTCTGTGAGTCTTTCCCAGAAACTGGGTGAGTCTGGGTGGAATGTGGCTTGATGGGTGGTTGATAGGTCCTGGTGGTCTAATGCCAGTTAAAGAAAGGAGGTGTCTGCCAATGAACAAAAAGTGTTTAAGGTGCAGTTACATACAATGAAGGATTTACAAAAAGTATCTATAGCTGCTATAGGTGATATAGATGAGGCAACATTCGTGGGATAAAGTTTTAGATAAAATCAGATAAAGGTGGGAAGCCTTTGTGTGTCTTCATGAAAAAACTATTATGTGTCTTGGGATTTTTCCAGAGTCTTGTGAGAGGATTTTGATAATTACAGAGTCATTCCCTGAGATCTAAGGTACAGTGCGAAGCATTCTAAAACATTCCAAGGGAAACTCGTGAAAGATTTCTAGCAGGCAAGGAAAAATCAAATGTGTGCTGGCTGTATATTTCAGTGGAGGCACAATTAATAATTCATAATTTTGGGGTTAGTTTTTGATAACATCAAGGCAAGTTTACCAGGTCATTTATGGGTAGAACCTATCAATTTTGCTAATAAAAGAGTATCCACCAAAGTAGGATCTTCATTCCGGAATGGCCCTAAGCCAGGCATGGGCAAACTTTGTAACTTGGGGGCCACATGGTAGGTCAGAGTGGGGTGGACAGGCTGGACTGGGAAGGAGGGGGTTCTCCCCAAATGCCCTCCCTGCCCTTTCCTGCCCTTCCTCTTCTCTTTCAGAGGCAGAAAATCAAGGAAAGACAAGAAATATTTGGATCCCAAAAGGTTTGATCTTGGTCAGGATCAGATGGTGGACGGGAGAGAAAACATGTATCCATGAGATATTGCCTACTCCTGATATAGAATCCTAGAATCCTAGAGCTGGAAGAGATCCCCAAGGGCCATCTAGTCCAACCCCCTGCCATGCAGGAAGGCACAATCAAAACATTTCCAATAGACAGCCTCTGAAGAAAAGCCTCCAGAGAAGGAGACCCCAGCACACTCCTAGGCAGCCTAAGCCACTCTCCAATAGCTCTTACTCTAAGGAAGTTCTTCCTAATCTTTTCAGTTGAATCTCTTTTCCTGACATGTGAACCCATTGCTCCCTCGTGCCCTAGTCTCTAGAGCAGCAGAAAGTCAGTTTTACCCCTCCCTCCTCCTCAATAGGACACCCTTCTAAATCTTGAAACATGGTTCTCATGTTCCCTCTCAACCATCTCTTCTCCCAGCTAAACATCCCCAGGAAGAAAGGAAGAAGGAAAAGGAGAAGGAAGGGAGGGAGGAAAGAGGGAAGGAAGGACAAAAGGGTGGAAGAGAAAGAAGAAGGGAAGGAGAAAGAGGGAGGTTAGGAAGGGAGGGAAGGGAGGAGGAAGGAAAGAGAAGGAAGGATAGGATAGGGTGCTGAGAGAGAGGAGGGCCTGAGAAGAGTCCAAGGGGCCGCATCCGGCCCCTAGGCCTGGGTTTGCCCATACCTGCCCTAAGCCCTAAAGAGAAATTCCACCAAAACACTAAGAAGGACCTGATTGTAAGACTTGTTCAACAAGAAAGAGTTGTCTTGGAGGCTGTTAGCAGTACTTAAACAGAGGTGAAATGGTTGCCTTTCAGGAATGCTTTAGTTGTGTATTCTTACATGGGATAAAATTTTATTAGATGGACCTTGCAGTCCCTTCTGACTCTATGGATGAGATCACATTAGCATTGTAGAATGGAGGCTTTTTTTTCTTCCTATTGCCCGGTTTGCTTCTGCAGAATTCTGGGAAATGTAGTTTAGAGAAGATTGGAGATGAGAATCCCAAAGGCCCTGCCTTAAACTGCATTTACAAGAATTCTGCAGGAACAAACTAGACAATTGGGAGACAAAAGCCTCCATTCTATAACACTAATGTGATCTTGTTGAGAGATTCTATGATCCTCATCACCTGCAGTGGAAGTGTAGTCATTTGTAAGAGAGGTAAACTGGATGGACAAGCTCTGTTTATTAACAGTTAGAAAAAGAATAGAATGCCTCATAAGGTGAAGTGTTATATTTAACTAGAGCTTGTAAGAATTACTAGGTTTTGCACTATGCTCCTCATATCCCTCAATCTGCTTTATCAGTAAGAAATGAAGTTTTAAAAAGCAACTTTTCAAGGCTTTGCAGTTAATGCAAAGCATTATGACAGCTCCAATCCCTGTATTTTCACCCTGCTATTAATAATCTTTCTTTAGCTAGGAGGTTTGTTTCCCGAGATCATTTTCTATTTCATCCATATGGAAGCCCATTACACCCACCGCTTGAGTTTTCAATAACAGATACGGTGTATACACACTTTCTCTCTTGACACAAATTGCTCACTTTAAAAAATATAGAGAAGGAAAATTACCAAGCATCTGTGTTGTATTAAAACAAACATGTCAACCATTTTTCGTTAATGACCACTTTCCTCACAAATCACTATGCAGATTGCTTTAAAATGACATTCTTGGAGTTAGCACGTGTCATGTTTTCTCCTTTTGCCAGCCGTTACTTGTGTGAATGGGCTTCTACGCAAAGCTTGAATTTAACATGATTTTGTGTGTAGGTTCGCTGGTGACTGTATTAGCCATTGTCAGTATGAAATAAAAGCATAGTTGATGCACAGCTGCATCAATAGTTCAGTTTAGATTTATTTGTTTTGGTGATCTCTTTGATTTACTGACATTTCTGATAGGTAGGCTTGTATTCAGAAATGCTGGACTGTTCATACTGTTAGTTTACATTGTAGAAATATTAAACTATGATGCTTGCCTGCTTTGCCTATTTACAATTGAATTCATTATTTACATAAATCAGAGTAACAAATGTGTTATCTGTATATTAACCCACTGTACCATCAGGGGCTCCTGGTCATCACCTGAAATAAATGTTCACTTCTGAGGAAAATTGGTTGTGGTCATTATGAAAGTAGCTCTATGCATTTAGTTTACGGCTGGAGATACCATTAATATTCTAGAACCAACAATCATGTTTATGGAAAATGCATCCCATTCGGCCTTCCCTGTTATAGAGACACTGGTGTTTAGAGGAATGTGGGATGCTTCTACACTGACACAAATAATCCAGTTTGGAGCTTGTTTGAGAGGAACCAGTTTTGCTGTGTGGGTGATTGGATTGACAGGTCTGAAATTGTTTTGAGGCCAAAAAGATGATTACATTTATGACAGAACCTGGCCTCAAACTGCTTTGAAAGGTTTTCCCTCCCTAATTCCTGCAAAGATGCACATCAGTGCATCAGAAGCACATGGGTGAAAAAAGGAGAAAGTGACAGTTAGCAGTGGAGGTGATGAATTCTCCCTCCCAGAGAGTCGATTAGCCCCCTGCTGCCCAGCCATGCCCTTGGGGTGTTTTTCGGCAGGCCCCGGTTTGGGACTTTATTGTGCTTCAGCAGGGATGGGTGTTTACTATGCACATTTTGCAGATCCAATTTTACCCTGGATCAGGAATATAGTGGAATCAGCTGCAGCACATTTTTTGACATTTTTGAGAAATTCATGCTGATTTTTAGTAATCACAGCATTCCTTTCTAAGTGATTGCAGACTGCCTCCTTAATTATCTGCTCCAGAATCTTTCCTGGTATTAATGTCAGACTGACTGGACTGTAATTGTTTGTGTTCTCTTTTTCCCCTTCTTGAAGATAGGGACAACAGTTGCACTTCTCCATTCTGTTCCGACTTCTGTTCTCCAAGATTTCTCAAAGATTATTGCCAGTGGTTCTGAAATGACTTTGCTAGTTTCTTCAATATTCTTGGATGTAGTTAATCTGGCCCTGGAGATTTAAATTCATTGAGAGTTGCGAGGTATTTCTGGACTACTTCTTTACTTCTTTAGGGTTGCATTTCCCTTATTACCTGGTCCACCCCGTATTGCTCAGGTTGAACCCCAACCTCCTTTTGGGAGAAGACTGAGGCAAAGAAGGTGTTGAGCAGCTCTGCCTTTTGCCTATCCCCTGTTAGCATTTCACCATCTTCTCCACACAGAGACCGTACCGTTTCCTTTTTCTTCCTTTTTCTACTGACATTACTAAATAACCCTTTTTACTTAGTTTTAATCTCTCTGGCAAGCCTGAGCTCATTTAGTGCCTTAGCCTTATGAATAATTTCCCTATATATGTTGGTTATTTATTTGGATTCCTCTTTGGTGATTTCCACCCTTTTCCATTTCTTGTTCATGTCTCTTTTAAATCTTAACTCAGTTAAGAGTTCTTTGGACACCAATTCTGGTTATTTTACACTTTTCCTATTTTTTTCTCCTTACTGGCACTGTTTGCAATTATGTCTTCAGTATCTCACCTTTAAGAAACTCCCATTTATCATTAACTCTTTTCTCTTTTAGTATTCCTGTACATGGAATCACGCTCAGTATTTCCTTAAATTTCCTGAAAAATCTAGACTGTGTGTTTGACTTTTCGTAGTTTCACTCTTCCTTTGTAACTCTAGGAACACATAGTCACATAGGGGTCTAAGGATCCCACCACTCCATTGACCAGATTCAGATTCCCAGAATGGCGGATCCCCTTGTTGCCTTTTCTACCTTTTGAACAATAAAATTGTCTGCAAGGCAAGTGAGGAATTTGTTGGATACTGTACTCTTGACAAGGTTTATTTTCCAACAAATATCAGAGTGGTTGAAGTCTCCCGTTACTATTATATCTGTTCTTTCTGCATGTTTGGTCAAAGAAGGCTTCATCCAGTTCTTCCATTTGGCTTGGAGGTCTGTAATATACCTCCCACAATTATATTTTTACAGTCCTTGCTCCCTTAATTCTTACCTAGATGCTTTCAACCTGGTTTTTAGATTGAGGTCTTGCATCTCTTCCAGGGCCGGCCGGAGATATTTTTTTATGTAAAGCGGGGGTGCTGAAAAGCGCCCCCGCCACCGGCGCCCTGGCCCCGCCCAGCGTGCCCTGGCCCCGCCTCCCACGCTGCGTGGGAGGCGGGGCCAGGGCGAATAGTGAGGGGGCGGGGCCAGAGTTGGCCCCGCCCCCCGTGCCCTGGCCTCGCCTCCCACGCAGCGTGGGAGGCGGGGCCAGGGCACGCTGGGCGGGGGGGCGGGGCCAGAGTTGGCCCCGCCTCCCACGCTACCCCCGCTCGCCCGTCTGGCCTTTTGTAGCAGGCCAGACTCAGTCTGGCCTGCTACACAAGGCCAGACGGGCGAGCGGGGGTAACGTGGGAGGCGGGGCCAGCTCTGACGCCGCTCCCCCCCCCCGCCCAGCGTGCCTTGGCCCTGCCTCCCACGCAACGTGGGAGGCGGGGCCAGGGCACGCTGGGCGGGGGGGCGGCGTCAGAGCTGGCCCCGCCTCCCACGTTACCCCCGCTCGCCCGTCTGGCCTTGTGTAGCAGGCCAGACTTAGCGGAGGTTTCTCCAGGCCGCGATTGCGGCCTGGAGGAACCTCCGCTAAGTCTGGCCTGCTACACAAGGCCAGACGGGCGAGCGGGGGTAACGTGGGAGGCGGGGCCAGCTCTGACGCCGCTCCCCCCCCCCCCGCCCAGCGTGCCTTGGCCCTGCCTCCCACGCAGCGTGGGAGGCGGGGCCAGGGCACGCTGGGCGGGGGGGCGGCGTCAGAGCTGGCCCCGCCTCCCACGTTACCCCCGCTCGCCCGTCTGGCCTTGTGTAGCAGGCCAGACGGGCGAGCGGGAGTAGCGTGGGAGGCGGGGCCAGCTCTGACGCCGCTCCCCCCCCCCCGCCCAGCGTGCCTTGGCCCCGCCTCCCACGCTGCGTGGGAGGCAGGGCCAAGGCACGCTGGGCGGGGGGGGGGAGCGGCGTCAGAGCTGGCCCCGCCTCCCACGCTACTCCCGCTCGCCCGTCTGGCCTTTTCTAGCAGGCCAGACGGGCCAGGGCGCACTGGGCGGGAGGCGGGGCACCGTCAGGGCGGTGCCCCGCCTCCCGCCCAGCCTGACGGCGCCCCCCCGGGCCTGCACCCGAGGCGGCGGCGTCAGCTGCCGCATGAGTGGGGCCGGCCCTGATCTCTTCACAGGTGTAAATATTTTGACATATATGGTACTCCACTCCCTCTCTTGTTTGGTCTATTTCTCTGAAATAGGTTATGCCTCTCCATTGCTACATTCCAGTCATAGGACTCGTCCCATCAAGATTCAGTTATACCTATTACATCGTACCTGTTTATTTTCCATGCTCTGGGCATTAGTGTAAAGATATCTAAGCCAGTGGGATATTCCTCTTAACGGTTTATTTGATATTATTGTCCCCTTGCTGCTTGGTACTTGGTGGGTTTGTCGAACCCTCTTTTTAGCCTTTTGTCTGTTCACTCCAGTCTTTGATAAACTACTTCCCAAAGATAATGTCACCCTCCCCCACACAATCTAGTTTAAAATCTGCCTGATCAGGATTGCCAGTCTCTGAGCAAAAACATTCCTTCCTGTTTTTATCTTCCCAGGTCCCTGATATTTATTTTAATTTTTTGAATATGTGATTTCTGCCTTCATTACATTTTTATTGTTTTAATGGAATGCAATATTTCTCGCTGATGCTGTGGTTTGAATTGTTTGTAAGCCATTCTAGTGCATGGGCAACAGAAGGACAGGGCAAGAATTTATGTAAATAAACAAACAATTGCAAGTCATACAACTTGGCATGTTTAGAAGTAGAATATAGCTTTTCCAGTAAGCCAAGATAGTAACTTTACATTCAAAGAGCTGCCTCAATTGCAATACCTCCCAATCTACTGCTTTAAATCTCAAAGCCACAAAGTTTAGATCTTGCTAAATATGGTCTTTTAGAAAACTTGAGTTAACTTTTTTTTTCACTGCAGCTGTAGATTTAATCCTTACTACAATGAAACAAAGTGAAGGAGAACAAAGATTGATCTGATGAAAGTGGAGGACATAGGTTAGAGAAAAATGGTACTGGGAGTTTTCCTCCTGATAGTTTCTTGATGTCTAACAGTTTGGTTGAGCTTAAGGTAATGCTGGACATATTGTTTCTGTAAGACTATGGGCAAATCTTACTCTCTGAATTGAAAATGTGACAGAACTGGGGATTTTGAGATATTAAATTTTGGGATGATAATATTTCTGTGTTAGTTTTTCTACCAAGCTATTATTTGCTGAGTGCCTGCTTTTGTCTTGGTGTATCACTGAATTGATGTTGCCCAGCTGTTCCAGTATCATTAAAGGGCGTTAGGATAGAAAATTCATATTTTTATTAGGCACAGAAAGGGGAGAATAGTACAGAAACAGCTTGGTACAAACTTTCAAGTAAACATACTTAAGTTGCAGTCTTCTTTTAAAGTTCCAGTTAATAAATGCACTGAAATGTGAAACTTGACTTTCCTTTAAGCACCCATGGGGCCAAGCAACTGCAAAGGAGGAGGAAGAGCTCTAAAGCTGCCCTTCAATACTTTTGCACCTAGATAGCTGACACAGCAGGAATCCAACACAACTGGCCATTATCTTCCTTACTATGCTGCAATGCAGGCTATTTCTATTTATGCTCCTGCAATTATTTCTGTCTCTATATCTATAGATAGAATGAGTTCATGAAAATGTTATGCAATCTACAATGTATCCACACCTGTTCTTGTGTTTGGTGATGCATTTTTCAGTTATATATAATTTTTTTTTTTCATGTCAGGAGCAACCGGAGTTGCTTCTGGAGTGAGAGAATTGGCCGTCTGCAAGGACGTTGTGCAGGGAACGCCCAGATGTTTTTGATGTTTTACCATCCTTGTGGGAGGCTTCTCTCATGCCCCTGCATGGAGCTGGAGCTGATAGAGGGAGCTCATCCGCACTCTGTCCGGGTGGGATTCGAACCTGGCAGCCTTCAGGTCAGCAACCCAACCTTCAAGTCACTAGGCTCTTATCCCCTAGGCCACCAGAGGCTCCTTTATATATAAGTGAACACATTGTACATATGCCCTTGATGGTAAGCAATATATTCTCTTATGACCTCATCAAACGTGCTGTCAGAATTGCCATGGATTGTGGTGATTCCGGCGGTGCCTGTCTGGGGGTGTAGGGAACACATCACCCTATGCTTCTCATTGGCCAACTCACTGAAGTCCCCATCTCATGGGGAGAAGCATTCACTGCCTGGCTTCCCTCATTGCTCCAATGCAACACAGGAAGATTCCTGTATTACTGCTGTGATGGTATGCACTGGTTTGCCTTCTCCTTTACGACAAAGCCCTGCCAGAAGAGCTAGCGGGCTCTGTCATAAAAGAGAAGGAAAACTGGTGATTTTGTCCCCATTCGATGCAGTTGTTGATAGCCTCTGTCCATGTCCACCCCCACCCCTGAACTATTTGTGTGGCTATATCTGTTTAGTGAGACTCCATACCCTCAAGCTGCCAGCTGTCCTAACCATTAACCATTAGTAATGGGTATCAGTTCCAGCCATACCAAATGGTGATTCCACTGATATGGCTCAGTAGAAAAAAGGGGTAGCACATCCCCTTTCAGAGAGCCAGCATAAAGTGGTGGCATGAGTGTTGGATTATGACTCTGGAGATCGGAGTTCAATTTTCTGCTTGGCTGTAGAAACCCTCCGAGTGATCTTGGATGAGTCACACACTCTCAGTCCCAGAAACCCCCATGGTAGGATAGCTTAGGGTCACCATAAATCAGATATGACTTCAAGGCACACAACGACACCAACGCCCTTTTCAGCTCTGGGGCATGCTTACCCCGATGTGTCTTCATATATACATACCAAGAAAAACTGGATGTAGAAGTTAAACAAGGTCTGGAGGTCTATGTAGTTCTATGTAAAGGAGTGGTTACAGAAAGATCTTCATAGTTAAGACAACAGGGAAATATGTGGATGGGATTGGTGGGAAAGACTTGGTGCCAAGTTAAAAAAAGAAGCAAAGATGTGATGTTATTCCCTTGCAATGTATATTGCATACATTTGGTTCTCCATATCCACAGATTCTGTATCCCCATATTCAACCATACACAGCTTGATTTTTTTTTAATCCAAACGCCATAACATGATTATGCCATTTTCTATGAAAATCCTTTCTTACTACATTATTGTATATAATGGGGCTTGAACAGCTATGAATTTGGGTATCCATGGGGTCCTGGGACCAAGCCCTAAGTGATGCCAAGGGCTCACTATATAATAATAATAATGTTTAAATGTATAGTTTATTGCATATATTGTTGAGATATTGTACCTATGGATTTCTTCCACTTTACAGCCTTGTTTGCCTTCAACAAGTTATCTAGTCATAAATTATCTAGTCTCCTCCATGGCAAAGCTTGGAAATGTTCCTTTTTGACACTACAACTCTCAATTCCTCCAGCCAACATGGTGATCAGCTGTAATGACTGGGTACTCTGAACAGTATAGTCCAACAAAATAACCTTTCCACCGTTCCCTCAATGCTGATTGCACCCAGCAGCATGTAAGAGTTATGGAGCATACAAACTCAGAAGGCCCTGGGGTATATCACTTTGTGCTTGTACTTGGTTAATTAAAATTTAAAATAACTGAGTTGAAATAAGGAGAAATACTAAGAGAAAGATCACTTGTCATGTCATGAGTGATTACAAAATGTATGCACCTGAAAATATTTTTAAGCTTGAGCCTGCAGTGAGAAAATTTAAGGGTTTCATGAATTCCAATTGCTTTTGAGCAGGCCTGTAGCGAGGGGAGGGGGTTTGGGGTTCAACTCCCCCCCCCCCAAAATTTTTCAGGTTATAAAAAAAACCTGGTTTACTTATGAATTTTAACTGGTTAACCAAATAAATCCCCATGCTAAGTCTATGAGACGCAAAACATTAAGAGTCCCTCCAGGCACTATCTCAAGCAGACATTGACAGGTTTGTAGTGACATTTTGAAATTTTCAAAACCCCTCCTGAAAAATTTTTCTGGTTATGCTCCTGCTTTTGAGTATTCAGTGTATGTGTAAGACCAGGTGAAATGGTGATATTCAGCTAAGGGAGGTACTGAAATCTGGTTTTCTGTTGATGGGAGAGAGGAGAAGATGTCCTCAGAAAACAGCAAACAAGCAAATAAAACAAACAGACAAAAGGATAGAAAGTGAGAAGTGGAGAGTTAGATTTTCAAAGTATTTTTAAATGTATTACATCTCAGTTAAAGGTATGTATTAACAGTGGCACCCTGAACAATGTCAACATTGAGAAGATGGTTCAAGGACACATTTTTGCCAGATAAGAGGAATTGATTATTCTTATAAAATGCATTTTGCTTTGAATGAATATGAAAAAGAATGGTCCTGCAGCAGTCAAATTCCAAATCACATTAAAAATATAATAGGGGTGGATTTAGAAACCGGTATATTTAGACTAGATCCACCAAATGATAAACTATAACTGTGACTAGTATAATTCCCATCAGTTCAATGGGTCTTCTCCTACCTATCAGGCCATTCAAGATGCAGACTTATAGTAGTTCGACAACACTTAGCTGTCGGGGGGAGCTGCGCATGCGTCAACGAGAGTAGACGTGCCTAATTGCTCTCCTAACTATAAAGGCAATTAAAGCCTCAAAAAGCCCATAAAGGGTCATAAATCTCTCCTTAACTGGAGTCCGGATCAAAGGAGAAAAGAGAGAAGGCTGGGAGGTCACAATCAAAGGTGACTGAAGCCATAAATCTCAGAATCCAAACAGAAGTTCGGACAACTGTGAGTATGGCGGACAGAAAGGAGAAGGAAGGGGAGGAAGAAAAATTGAACAAAATTATAACTACATTGGAACATCTTAAATTAAACATGGAGATTTTAAGACAGGGAAATGAGCAGACAAGAGAGCAAATCACACAAATTAATAGCAAACTCGGGCTGATAGAGAATAAAGTGGAAGAATGCCAAGAAAAGTTTAAGGAGGCAGCAGCGGAGATCAGAAGACAAAAAGGTGAATTAATCACTCTGAGAGACATTAATAGAAAACTTCTAGATAAAGTTGCTGACCTCGAGGACAGATCCCGAAGAGCCAATCTGCGTTTGAGAGCAGCAGGAGAGAGTCTTCAGATAAAGGAGAATCTGAAGGGAGTTATAGCTGAGTGGCTTGCAACAAATGCTCAGGTCCCATCGCAAGGAATCGAGAGGATACATTGGGCTTTCAGAGGAGGCAGGAAACCCAAGGATATTTTGATACGGTTCACAAGGGAGGCTGAAAGGGACATTGTTTATCGAAAATTGAGGAAAATGAAGAACCTGACCTTGGCTGGCAGTAAAGTATGGCCACTCCTGGATTTATCTTCAGAGACATTGGGAAAGAGAGCAGAAATGAGGGAAATTACAGGAACTTTGGAAAGGAAAGGACAACGTTATACCTGGGCTTTTCCAGCCACCCTAATTGTATATAAAGACAATAAATTATATAAAGCTTCCGACTTGGAAAGTGGGAGGAAAATGCTTAAACAGTTAAAACTGGATACAGACAGAAAAGAAACAGACGGTCTGGAGGAGGAATCAGATAAGACCAAGGACAAGCCGACTGGACAAGAAGCATCGAGGGAGCTGGAGACTGCAGAGAGAGGCGGACCAACAGAGACAGACTTACTTCAGAGTCTATTTGCAATGGGAGATCCAAAGGACAGGGAAGAAAAGAGAACTTTAAGGAATTTGAAGGACCTGGATTTAGAACAAATTAAATCTATAGAAAAACAATTAAGAGATCTTAAAAAACAGAAAATTAGAGAGGAGAATAGAAGAATTGAAACGAGATCTAGTACAGAGACTTAAGAATGAACAGCCTAACATTTGTGGAATAATGAAATTTGGACAAATGGGGTTAAAGGGGTAAAAGATGATGCAGGAGGGGAGAGCAGTGGATGGCAACGCAGTCACCGGTGGGAGGGAGTCTGGGAATGGAAGAGAACAAAGGGAAAACTCTTTCAGGTCTCCCTCTGATGGGAGGAGGGAGAGGTCTGGACTCTGGGGGGCATGGGGGAGGATGGGAAGACAAGCAGACAGGGGAAAGAAACTACAGGAGGGTAAATGCAAATAATACCTGGTTATGGGTGAAGTAGTAATAATGTCTCATAATGTTAATGGTTTATCAACTCCACAAAGAAGGGCAAAAGTTATGAAAATGGTAAAGGATTATAAAGTTGGCATTCTGCTTTTACAAGAATGTCATAAGAGAAAGGACCATACTCCATTATTTAATGATAGGATTTGGGGACAGGTGTATGAATCGAGAGGTTCAAATAGAGCACGGGGTGTGGCAATTTTAATTAAAAATACAATAGACTTCCAAGTGGAAATGGTAAAAAGGGATTCAGATGGGAGATGGGTAATGATTAAAGGGAAAATTGAAAAAATTAGAATCACTTTAGTGTGTATATATGCCCCAAACAAAAATCAAAAAAAGTATTTAAAAAAGCTATTTGGGGAAATTGATAAGTTTGCACAAGGAGAAGTGTATTGTGCAGGAGATTATAACCTGGAATTGGTAACAACAAGGCAAAATAGTAATAGAAAGTTAAATATAAGGGAATACAACATGAATGATTTATTAGAAGGGGAACCAGAGAATAATAGATGGACATATTACTCGGGAAGACATGACACATATAGCAAAATAGATTATATTCTGGGGAAAAATACAAACCAATCAGTGATTCTAGAAGCAAAAACACTTCCAATACATTTATCGGATCATGCACCATTAAGAGTAAAAGTAAAATTAGAAATAGAAAGAAAAGAAAGAACCTGGAGATATAACACAGTTTTAAACAGTAGAGAGGAAGAATATGAAACAATTAGGAAAGAAATAAATAAGTATTTTGAGACCAATGACAATGGACAAGTAACTAAAGATATAATTTGGGATGCAAGTAAGGCAGTGATAAGGGGTCACTGTATAAGTTTAGAGGTAAATCTTAGAAGAAGATGGAGGAATGAACAGGATAAGAGAATAAAAGAAATAGAAACCCTGCAAGACAAACATAAAAGGACTAAGGATAGACAGATTTGGAGAGAGCTAAAGGAGAAAAAAAACCAATTAGAAGCA
The DNA here is from genome assembly GCF_035594765.1 of Anolis carolinensis. NCBI lineage: Eukaryota > Metazoa > Chordata > Lepidosauria > Squamata > Anolidae > Anolis > Anolis carolinensis. The sequence continues at coordinate 223,856,996 of NC_085843.1, read as the reverse complement.
TTTGAGGAAAGGAATATAATAAATAAATATCTATACGTTAAAAGCTATTCCCAAAGTTGGAATATAAAATCAATGAAGAGGATGGCTTACTATTTGAAAAAGAAAAAAGAAAAAACATGGATAAAGAGATTGAAAGACGAAAATGGGAAAGAACAAGAGGAGCAAAGTAAGATTAGGGAGATAATGGCAAAATATTATAAAAATCTATATAAGGAAGAGAGGGTAATGCAAGGGAACTTAAATATCAGAGAAAAAATTGCAGAGGAAGACAGAGAGTTATTAAACCAACCAATAACGCAAGAGGAAACAATAAGGGCAATTAAAGGGTTAAAGGGAGGCAAGTCACCAGGGCCAGATGGATTTCCAGCAGAATATTATAAAGCATTTATGGAAGAGTTGGCACCACACCTAACAGAATTGTTCAATGAAATATACACTAAGCAAAAAGTCCCCCTAACATGGAAAGTATCAGAAATTATAACTATACCCAAAAAGGGGAGAGATTTAACACAACCAGGGTCATACAGACCCATTAGTCTATGCAATCAAGATTATAAAATATTTACAAAAATTTTAGCAAAAAGATTGGAAACAATAATGCCAAAAATAATCAAAGAGGATCAATATGGATTTGTGAAGGGAAGAAAAATTGGGGATCCAATAAAAAATGTAGTAATTGCAATGAATCATGCAAATTCGAATAAGAAAAAAATGGGAATTCTCAAATTGGATGTTTACAAAGCATTTGATAAAGTCAATCACAATTATCTGTTAAGATTATGTCAACAGTTGAATATGGGGGAAAACTTTTGCAAAACGCTGCAACAATTGTACAGCAACTGTAAAGCAAAAATAAGGGTGAATAATGGAAGGACAGGAGAGATACCAATTTTAAATGGTACAAAACAAGGTTGTCCATTATCCCCCACTTTATTTGTAATAGCGATAGAAATGCTAGCTGAAAGTATCAGGAATAGCACCAATTGGACAGGGTACAAAATAGAAGAGGGAGGAGGACAAAAGGAAGAAATAAGGCTTAATTTCTTTGCCGATGATGCAATGATTATTACAAGTCAACCGTTAATTATGGTAAAAGATATTATTAAAAAACTGGAAGAATTTAAAAATATATCAGGACTATTCGTTAATATTAAAAAGTCAGAGATACTATGTCTTAATACCCCACCAAGGGAACAACTGGAGATTAGGAAAATATCAGGGTTAAGATTAGGATTAAAGAAGCTGAAATACTTAGGAGTATGGATATATAAAAACCCAAAGAGTATAGTCAAGGGGAATTATAAACAAAAATGGAAGGTAATAGAGAAACAGTTTAAGAATTGGGAAGGAAAAACATTAACAAGAGTGGACAGAATAAGGGCACTAAAAATGTTCATAATACCAAAATTGACATATTTATTTCAAACATTACCGAACACAGTAGATAGGAAGACACTAAAGACATGGGACAGGAGAATAAGAAAATGGGCAGTCGGAGGAAAAAGGCCCAGAATAAGGGACAAATGGTTAAATGCAAAAGAGGAAGAGGGAGGCTGGGGGATTCCAAGTTTAGAAGTCTATCACGATGCGTTTCAAATCCAAAGATTATTGGAAATACAGTATACTAAAAAAAATGGGCAAATATGGAGAAGATAATAAATAATACTAAAGAAAAAGAAATAATATTTAGGGAATGGAGTAGGAGAGAAGAAGCAGAATTTAAGGAACCTTTTAAAGGAACAATAAAAGTGTGGAAAAAAAGAAAGAAGAAGCTAAGTCCAGGCAATGAGAATAAGATGGCAACTATATGGCAAATTAATTACAATAACAACGAAATTATAGGCAGAACATTGAGATCAATTGAAAGTAGAGGGAAAAGGTTAGTGGAGGATTTGTACACAATAGATGGAGACCCTGTAGAACAAAAAGAAATTCAGAATTGGATAGGATCAGGGAATTGGATTCAAAGCTGGGCTATAAGACAGGAAATTTTTAGATTGAGAGAAAAAATTAGAGAACAGGACAGTCCATTTGAGAAGGCGATTAGGAAATGTTTGAGAGAGGAAAAGAAGGTGGCAGGAGATCTGTATGAACAAATTATAACGGTAAAAGAAGAAATAGTAGAGGAAATTTTCCAAACATGGAGAATGGACATGGAAATTGAGAGGGAAGATATACAAAGGGAAATAAGTAATATAGCAAAAGAAAAGTACAATGTATTAAGGGAAGCAAGAAGGAAAATGTTACAAAAATGGTACAGAACTCCTGCACAACTTTCACGGTTTTTACCAGGGATGAAAGATAGGTGTTGGCACGGTTGTGAACAAAGAGGGGTGTTCAATCATATGATATGGGAGTGCGATCGGGTGCAAGAATACTGGAGAATGATTGAAGGAGAAATCAATAGAATGCTAAATCTACAAATAGTAATAGTTAATAGAAATGTACTACATGCAAGGATAACAGAAGTGAAGAATATACAAAAAGAAAAAATGATTGACAAATTAATAGCATGTGCACAAATTGTTTTAGTGAGCGGTTGGAAAGATAAAACAAAATGGACTCTGACGAATTGGTATAAGTATATAATTGATATGTTAAATGTAGAAATCACAAATTGCAAATGGAATAATATAGATAAAATTGAAAATATTGCAATAATCAAGGGGATGTGGGAACCAGTTAAGAACTATTTAGAGAATGTACTAAGATGTGGAGTGGAAAAATTAAGATTGAGATTGATATTTCAAATGTAACTTCTGTAGTTTGTTGTATAAAGTGTATGTACAAGGAGGGGAGGGTGGGGGGTGGGAGTGGGATAAGATGACAAAACAACAATAAAAAAAAATTAAAAAAAAAAAAAAAAAAGACAACACTTAGCTGTCAGGGCTCCTTCCTGTGGGACCCTGAGATTTGCAGTTTGTTGTGACACCAGAGCTCTCAGACATAGAAGGGTAAACATCTTACAAACCCCTCAGAATTCCATAGCTTTGAGCCATGGCAGTTAATGGGATATCAAACTATAGTGAGGATCCAGCCGAAGAATCACTTCACACACACTGCCAGAATCGCCGCATATCTCCATGGATTGCAGCGGTCTTGGTGACACCTGTCCATGGGATATGGGGACCTGTTGCACCATGCGCTGCACCATCCCGGCATCCCCTCATCACACGGGGGAAACCTCGGTAAGCTGATTGAGTTCAGGCTTCAAACATTAAGGGAGACCCTGCTGTTTCTCCCTTCACTGTCATACCTTTTCTTGGCTGCTTTTCCCTCCTGGATTTCCATTCAAACATCTGTTCTGAATTTTTGAAAACTGCACTTGTTTTGTGCAAAATTTAGAACTGATGTTTTTAATGTATTTTTTTTACACACACACACACACACATCAGTCCCACCATCTGATGTTTTCTTTTTCTTTCCTTTTCTTGAACAAGCTGTCTCCTCTTCTGTCACTTGTACTCTTGCCATCTTAAAATACTTCAAAATATGGTTAAATAATATAAATGTGGCTGTGCAGAGTAGAAATTGACAGTAGAAAAGTCACTCTAGAGCAGTGGTTTTCAACCTGGGGTCCCCAGATGTTTTGGCCTTCAATTCCCAGAAATCCTAATAGCTGGTAAACTGGCTGGGATTTCTGGAAATTGTAGGCCAAAAACATCTGGGGACCCCAGGTTGAGAACCACTGCTCTAGAGCCTATTTCCTGCCAGAAAGTATTCTGTATCTTCACCCTTGGGGTTCTTTGGGTGAGGAGCATAGTTTTCCTGCCTCTTCCCATGGGAAATACACAAGAGGCCATGCCATTAATAGAGTTACATTATTTTTTTCCAAACTTCATGGTGAAGTGGGGGAAGTACAGAAAGAGGGGAGAGAAAGATGCCTTTTGGCTTCTCTGAGAGCACACACATTTCTCTGAATCGTAGCATTTTCAGTCTAGATTAGACCAAGACTAGGATGAAATTCTGCTCTGTTGTCAAACTGAGCCGAAGGTCCCTTTCTCCTCTCCTCACTCACCATCACCTCCATTTTCCTTTGTGCTTATCGCTTGAAGGGCAGGAAATGTCATCTTAATTTCCTTTGTAAATTTTGCAGAAAAGAAAACCTACTTGGATCCATCCCTGTTGCTTAAAGCAGACAGAGAGGCACCCTGTATGATTTGGATGACAATAAGGCTGGTGTTGTCTTGGTTATATTTCAAAATCAATATGTCAAGAAAATGGGATACTTAGACTGAACAAGGCATTTCTCTTGCAAATAGGAAATGCAAATATTTAATATTATAGTGGTAAAGAAATGTCTGTCACAACACACCTACTCATTCCATTCATTACCATAGTGCACAATCCTACATTAGTCAATGGGTGCCAATAATCTTTTTCTCTGGATGAATAGATATTTTAATTCTAGTATGCAAAACTCTAAACCTGTAAGAGTATTTTCAGTGGTCAATCATACATTTCTTTACAAACTGCAATTCTAATTTTCTCTACATCTGCACATATGACTAATGTAGATATGAGTCTCTATCCATTTTGTTTTTGTTGCGTTCCCATTTTCTAACAACTTTTCTAGTTACAGGTTCCAGACTCCATATTTGAATAGCATTAAATGTAAATTGTAGGCATTTTAAAATTAAAAACACACACCTTTTTACATGTATTTCTCTTCTATGGAATGCAATGTTGGTCCTGACTGACATCAAGTCAACTTAGATTTGTGACAAGCTGTATGAATGAGAGTTCTCCAAGTCATCCTGTCATCAAAAACTTGAATCTTCCAGACTCAGGGCTGTGGCATCTTTTGCTTTATATTCATAACAATCCTGCTTCAATCATTGTCATTTCTTTGAAAGGATACTTCACACTGAACCACTCAAATGAAATAATGATCTGCACACTCATGAAAATTGCGGGTCTTTTTACTTCATATCATCAACTTCTGATCACATCACCATAGTCACAGCCCCTAGTGAGAGGCGAAAGTCTTTCTGGGAACATTATAACTGTTTTGTAAGAAGACCATCAATATGAATTTCCAAACATGCAAAAAAGGATTTCTGGGAACATCAAGGTGGGAATTTACTTCCTCCACCCATCAAGAATTTCCTCCCTCTTCTACAATATAGACATAGGAAAAACCATTTTCAAGGTAGAGGGAAAGGGTGCAATTGTATTAATTCCACATTGCCTTACTAAGAATATAGACTAATGAGCTAAATGAGCTGTCACAATTTAAAACACAACTAAAGACCCATCACTTGTGGCAGGCCCACCCAGTAATTTTAAACCATTAATTTTAAACTTACATCCTGTCACTATTGTATATTTGTACCATGTATTTTAATATGTGCATTTTACAGAAATGTGTTTTAATATATGCATTTTATATGTATTTTATGGTGATGTGTTTTGTGTTGTGACCTCTCTCAAGCCATGAGGAGATATGAGAAGCAACTAAAATGTATTATATTATAATTATTTGTTATTAATAGTAAGTGAATTTTGTATAAAGCAGACCAGAATAACACCTCCTCTCTGACAGTCTCTTGTTTCTGCAGTATACTTAAAATCTAAATCTAAGCAAATGAATGACTGGACTTTTCCTCTTTATACTGAAATATATAAACTATGACATTCTTGGTATGTTGCCCACATGCCTTCTCCAATATATTCTCCTGTTCCTGTGCCTCCAAAATTTTTGCTGAAATAAACAGGTTATATTAATAGTTTAATTTGATCTTTGCTTCCCATATATTCTGGATGCTGTAATATTACAATTCATAGGTCTCTTGGTCATGCTACACCTTTGTATGTTCTTGATTATTTTTTTATAACATATGCCCAATTCTTTTAATAAATGGAGGTTCTATAACTTGGGTGTTATATGTCAGCAATATATACAATGGACCTCTATATCAATGGACTTTGCATCCATACATTAAACCATTCATGGAATGGAAAAATATTTTTTTTAAATCTCAAAAGCAAAACTTGATTTTGCCATTTGATATAATGGACATCATTCTACTACACCATTATATAAAATGGGACTTGAGCATCCATGGATACCAAACCACAGTGGATACCAAGGGCCCACTGTATTCATTTTGCTGTCAAACACGGCACCCCCACCCCGATGATTTATAGTTCACCAACTCAGAGTCTTATGGTCACAACTGGGAAATTACACTTCTGACCTTACAGTGTAGAACTCAAATGCATCTGCAATCATGGGAGGGGACCTCAACACAAGAATGGGCCCTGATGATGCCACCCTCTACAAATGTCACAAATGCCTTCCTCCTAACCCTGCATATGATGTACCTCTTCTAACTTGTTGCTCTAAAGACCAGAAATCAAATTTTGCAGGTTTATGTTTGGCTGAAACAATCTCGGGAGGGGGTTGATAGCATTGCACTGGGTGGGTTTCTTGAGTGAAGGAGTTTAAGTGGAGGAGGATAGGAAAGTGGTCACTGTCAAATTTAGGCTTGACTTCTAGGCTTTTGGGATAAAGAAGGTCCCTAGAAATGGATATATAATCAATAGCACTCATTTTGGAATGAGACATATAGGTAAATTAAGCCAGATGGTTGCCATTTATAATTTGGAGGTTCAGTCTCGAGGTTGTAAGTAGAAAAATCTGGAAAACCAGTACTAGGTCCAACTCAAACGCAATGGTTCTTTATACAGTCTTTTATTTTGTATTGCGCTCAAGCCTTCTTGAGTCATTACTATTTGAAGTACAGGCGTGTCTGTGGGTATTGATCAAACCTTAACCATCTTCAATCCCTCTCTTTCTTGAAAAAAGCAAGTCTTTTTTCAGTGCCCTTTATTGTTTCTTCTGCTGTGAATAAACAGTTTAGAGTTCACCCAGAGGCGAAGGGTGAGCATCAGGCTGCAGGAGACTGTACTGCTAATCCCTAGCTAAATGGCTTTTTTTGTAGTTGTTAAAAAAATCTTTTAGCGGGATCTGCAGGAGGGTGTCAAAAGCTTTTTGGTTTGGAAAGAAGTCTGCTTTCTCCTTCCACCACAGTGTTATTATGCAAAAGGAGGTTTTCTTCTGAGCCCCTTGTGTCTGTCTGTCTCTTTTCAATGAGGGCAGCTAGGTGGGATTTATTTAGCAGGCTTCTAAAATCAGACATAATTCAGTTTAGCAATATGTTCTGCCACTTTCACATCACTTTGCTTGGACCGAAGCTAACTTTCTTTCTGCCATTCTCCAGAAGTGATAACAGAGAAAATGGAGCAGATGATTATTCAGAAGGAATTTTGTAGTTCTTCTTTGTAGCTGGTCATGGATGCACAATTCAGATTTGCTGGAGGACCTCCTTTGAAATTTCCCTACTTCAGGAGAAGCATATTGCAGTACCTTGCATGTAAAAAAATACTTTCTATGTCATTTTAATTCAGTTATTTTTTTCTAACGAAGATTGCCAAAGAGAGAACAAAAAATAAGGTGGATTTTATACACAGAGACAATCAGTTTCAATTTAATACAGCCAGCCCTCCACATTCATTAGGTTTAGGAGCACAGGACTTCTGTAAAGGTGAAAAACCAAGGATTTTAAAAGTTGCAATTTTACTTGAGGGAACACCTCTCTAGGAATTTCTAGCTCCTCTGGCATGACTCTCTGATCAACTTTCACTGGAAATTGATCACTGATGGACTTAGAGAATCCTTGAGAATGTTTAGCTCAAATCCATGCATAATTGAATCCACATGCAAAACTAGAATGCTAACTGCAGTAAACTGTATATAGAAATACAACACATCTCATTATAGTGGGAAAGAATGACTAGGTGGTCAGAAAGGGTGGAATTATTACCAAGGGTACTGGCAGATCATAATCCAGTATTACTAAGATTAAAAGGGAGTAATAGAGTATGGAAAGTTCTGGAGAATGAATGATCTTGAAGGTCAACACAATTAAGGAGAGAATCAGAACTGGAATAAAAATTATCTGAAAGAGAACCTCAAAGAGGATATGGCAGAAAGGGTGGTCTTGGATGCAGGAAAATCAGTACTAAGTAGGCTACTAATTCAACAAAATTCCATATGGTATAAGGGGAAAAATAAATTACAGTTAGAATTATTATCCAAGTTAGGGAAAAGGAACAAGAATGAGAAAGAAATCACACCAGAGGAACTAGCTAAAACTATTGACAAAATGAAGTTAAATAAAGCTCCCGGACCTGATGGCTTCTCGGCCTTCTATTACTAGACTTTCAAAGAAGAGATAGTGGCAATACTGGTTTCAGTTATGAATAAGGCTTTGAGTAAAGGAGAGCTGCCAGGGTCCTGGTCTTATTCTATAATAACATTAATCCCAAAAATGAGCCAAAAAAAAAAAAAAAGGCGGAGGGGAAGGGAGCAAAGGATGATTTTCCAGACTTTACAAATATTTACTAAGCTACAACCGAGAAGACAATAGGGTAAAATCAACAATGATAATTTGGGCTAGGGACCTAGAGAGAGTTATAGATCTTGAAATCTGGGAATTACTCTGGAAGAAAGAATCCAAATTTACAATAGCGGGGTCAATTAGAGAAAATTTGGACAAAATGTTTTATAGAAGTTAAACAACACCAGTCTTATTCACAAAAAAAACAGATACATCTCATCAAGATAAGTGCTGGAGATGTAAAATGCAGAGAGGAACTTTCTTTTATATGTGGTGGTCATGTGAAAATGTTATAAAATGGAATAAAGTAATGAATGAAACAAAATGTTGTGCAATAGGGTAAAAAAAATCAGGGATGTGTCTGCTGGGCTTATTTAGGAAAGGATTCAATCGCGATGATAAAGAAATAATCCAATACAGTTTTGCGACAGCAAGAATGATAATTGCTAGGAATTGGAAAGGGGGAAAGCATTAACTAAAAAGGATTGGAATTATATGCAAATGGCCAAGATATGCAATAACTTGGCAGACAAAAACAATGAAAAACATGGAAATGGGCAGTGGCATATCTGGAAGAAGAGTCAAAGAAGTCAATAATAAATAGTTCCAAGAAGAATTTATGAGTAAACATGATAGAAGGATAGATAAGTAATTTTATAGGCACCACAGTGACTAGGGATGGAAGTCAAAGTGTGGGGTGCACGAGTTAGGGTTGTGCAAATGTTCATTTTTAATTTGTTTTTCGGATCAAATTCATTAGATTTGTGCATAAGAATCGATATTAGAAACATGCAGGAAAGGTGTGTGTGTGTATGTGTGTGTGTGTGCGGGGGGGGGGGGGGGGGGGTTAAGAATCGAAACACTCACCAATAATTTTTGTTAAGATTCTGTAACATGCGGATGCCTCCCAAGGCCAGTTTAATTTTCAGTATAAGCATTAAGAAATTTTGGTAAAGCCAAGAGACCATAAAGTCTTTTAAAAACCAATCCTTTTTCCTTGGCCCAGGCTCCATAAGCAAAGGCAGCTGGGGGTGGGATTAGCAAAGTTAATGGGTGGGAGACTGAGAACACAACATTCTTAGAAATGTTGTTTGGAAAGGCGAGGCCCCCTGTGGCAAAGAATGCAAAAGGCCCTGCCCTAAACTACATTTCACAGAATGCAATGCTCAGCATCTGAAGGCCCCAATGAGGGCTTCAGCAGTCTAATAATAATAAATAAAATTATTGAATCTGCAAAGAGGACTAAAGTAAGTAATAGTATAAATCTGTGCTAAGTTGAAGTTATGCAGTTGTGTGTCATAAAGACACACAGACATTAAAGGGGATCGCTTTTTGGGGGGGATAAATTGGTTTTGCCTAAACTTTTAAAAATCCCCAAAAATCTGTAGGTGTGTGACTCTTTCTGAAACTTCTGGGGATTGATGACCTGGTTATCTTGTGCATTGTATATAAAATTCAAATACATTACAGGTTTTTTTAAGTTGTTTATAAAAACTTTGAAAATTCTCCAAACATCCGTGGATAAGTGAAATGTTATGAAATTTGGTGGACTAACAGTGGGAAAAGTGCTCTACCATAGCAAATTTCATTCCAATAGCTTTAAAAATGAGGGAGAAAGGAGTCCCTGAGGTTTTCTCAGTAATAGTAATATGCGCAATTACTATAACAAAATAGTAATAAAATTTCATTACTCTCATTATAATAATGAATTTTTCACTAACTGTACTTACTTTAGAAACAAAGCACCAGTGCCCCCCAGTTTTGTAATGACTTTTGAACCATTTTTTAATGGACCACTCTAACAAGAGTTAACCTTATGTAGGATGCAGGTAAGAGGATGCATGCTGTAGTGTGGATGTCATCACGTTTCTAATTTCAATAAAAATTTAATTAAAATATAAATAAAAGTGCATTCTTGCCACCTCATCAGATGGGCTGATTTGCCTGTCATATGCCATTTGTCCTCCCTTTTTGGCATGGAGCCCATTACATGATGCATGTGTACTCCCTTCTGAGCGACAGGTTCTCTATGCCCCCCCCCCTTGGTGGGACCCCATGGATTCGCCATGATGCATAACGAATCCTTACCTCTTTGTGATCCTTAAGTTAGCCTCTATTTCTCTGCAACCTCAGACTCTAGTGTGTTTGTGTGTGCGTGTGTGTGTGCGTGTATCAGCCTTCAAGTCAACTTATGGAAGCATGTTGAATTTCCTTTTATTTCACTTTTACTACCATGCATTGGAAGATGTGCTCATTCAATCCCCTTCCCCCTTTAACGTAACACAATAACATGACTGAGTTTTGGCCAGAGCCTGGGCAAAACATATTGGAAATAACAATCTTACATGTAACATATTACTTTTGGAGTAATGAGGGGGTAACAATGTTGCTTCAAAATATAATGCAAGGACTGCTAACGTAATGACTAACATTTACTTGTTCCAAATGGTTATTTTTGCAGGACATTTTTGGAAACTGGGAGCATTCTGACCAGTTTTTATATTTAAAAACACTTTTTAAAAGCCATGCAGTGGTATGGCATTATTGAAATGTACTTTTTTCTTGCCAGTTCTGAATATTGAGAAATACTATTTTTTTGGTTTAAAAAGAACCAGTAAAGTACTATTTATAAGCTCTATTTCCCACCTTGATTTGGGCTGGGTTCTCTCTTGCCTCTTCTCCCCCAAATTGGTGTTTTGCTTCAGGTAGCAAAATGTATTGAATTAGATCTGAATACCAGGTTCAGATTTTTTTAAAGAGAGAAATAAGTTGTTTTCATTGTCAATAGCAACATCCACTCACACATCTAAGTTATTTCTATAAATCAGGAAGAAGGTGGAAAAATGATCTAATTTCAACAGCAAAACCTCTGCACCATTCCTTTTGGTCTTTGATGCTTTGAACATGTTTATGCTGCTCTGCCTTCTGCAAATTTATCCCCTGGAACACACCAACAAATTTTGCAGCTCATCATTTTTCAAATCCCCTTTAGGTGTGAGCCCTACTTATGATTGCTGAGGAAGACTTTCAGCGGAGTAGTTTGTAGGTTGAGATTTCTTAAAGAGGGCACCCTATATGAATAATAATGAATTACCCCCGCCATACCCTATGATACATTCCCCATAGAGGGTTGTCACCAAAGAAAAATGTGTTCATTATTTTCTAAAGGGGAATAAACTTCACAGACTTAGCTCACACACCAAATTAGTTTAATTAAATAGCCAATGAAAGAGTTGGGAAGGTGTGGGGAGGACTGAATGTTGTACAATATTATTTGTTTGTCTCTGTATTTGAATATGAGGTGAATGAACTGTTTCTACAACTGCTTCATGAATAAGTTGTCACTGAAGGCACTTTTCCCCTCCTTGTTGGAAAAGCAAAGATCCAGCACCTTGTTTTTAATTACCAGTGTTAGATTTATGACTGATTCATTTACAAAACAAATAGGATGCTTCCATGCACAGGAGTGCAGGGAGAAATAGCAAAGTTGACAAATTGCAAAGTACATGCCAGAAAGAATTGAGCATAAATGGTTTCACATTACCACATTCGTACACAGACACGTGGTAGTGGTGGACATTTCATGAGATTTCTCTGTGGAGAGATCCAATTTTTAACAATTTCTGTGAATGATTTTCACCTAAAGCAGCACCAGTAAGACATCTCCTCCGTCAAGGGTTTTTGTCTGTTTGTCTGCATTATGCTCTTGTTGCAAATAAAACAGACTTACTTACTTACTTAGGTGGTCTCTCATAGTCTGAGGATGATGGTCCTCCAAGTGTAGTGTCTTGGCGGTGGATGCGTAGGTGACTGTGGAGACCTATTCTTGACCCGCATGCTCTTTCACAGTGAAGACATCAGTTTCTATACGGAAGGCGGTCCTAGTCAGGGTTGGCTTGACATGCCTTCCTCTTGGCATGTTTCTCCTTTAAGCCCTCCATTCGTGCCTCTTCAAATTCTGCAGCACTGTTTGTAAGAATGTGTTGTCAAAGGCTTTCATGGCTGGAATCACAGGGTTGTTGTGTGTTTTCTGGGCTGTATGGCCATGTTCCAGAAGTATTCTCTCCTGATGTTTCACCCACATCTATGGCAGGGATCCTCAGAAGTTGTGAGGTGTATACCTCACAACCTCTGAGGATGCCTGCCATAGATGTGGGCGAAACATCATGAGAGAATGCTTCTGGAACATGGCCATGCAGCCTGGAAACACACACAACACTGTTGGTAAGAGCTGGCCTCCAATTAGAGTGCTCAAGGGCCAGGGCTTCCCAGTTCTTGGTGTCTATGCCACAGTTTTTAAGGCTGGCTTTAAGTCCATCTTTAAATCTCTTTTCCTGTCCACAAACATTACGTTTCCTGTTCTTGAGTTGGGAGTATAGTAACTGCTTTGGAAGACAGTGATCAGGCATTCAGACAACATGGCCAGTGCAGCGGAGTTGATGGTGTAGGAGCCTCGCTTCAATGCTGGTGGTCTTTGCTTCTCCCAGCATGCTGACATTTGTCTGCCTGTCTTCCCAAGAGATTTGCAGGATTTTTCGGAGGCAACACTCGTGGGATCATTCCAGGAGTTGAAAATGACGTCTGTAGACAATCCATGTTTCAATGGCACATCGCAGGGTTGGGAGGACAATAGCTTTATGAACAATCACCTTCGTATCCCTACGGATGCCCCGATCCCCAAACACTCTCTGCTTCATTCGGAGAAATGCTGCTCTCGTAGAGCTCAGGCGGTGTTGTATTTCAGCACCAATGTTGACTTTTGTGGAGAGGTGGCTACCAAGGTAGTGGAAATGGTCAACATTTTCTAATGTTACACCATTAAGCTGTATTCCTAGCATTGCAGAGGGATTGGCTGATGACTGCTGGAAGGTCCATGTTTTCACATCTATAGTGCCCCAAATGTGATATTTTTATGAAGCATTATGTGGAGAGGGGAACTGCCATGAAAAATGGTGGAGACTATACAGACAAAATGCTGCAAACTGACCTGCTTTTTCTGGATGGAACAGAGGGGGGGGGGGAATATCTTGAATGCATAGCATTTGCTAAATAACATTGGGCTATTAGGTATGCCTTCTTTCCCTGTTCATTCCCTGCTTCAGAGTTGAGTAGCAGTCAAAGCAGAGCATTGGATACTTCATCTGTGTATGAAACACCGCTACAGTTGTCACAAGTGACTTATCATATGAGCGCGCACGCACACATACTCACACTGAAAGAGATAGCGAGAAATAGAGACTTGGCAATTCAAAGGGCTAATACATATCGACTGTGAGGATGCTTCTCTTTGTGGGTAATCAGATCAATTTGACACTGTGGGGGCATGGCCCAATATTTGGACTCAACCCAGTATGTGCAAAGATCTCAGCCATCAAAGTGCCAGCATGAGGCTTTTGATGTAAGAGACCTATCAGAAAGTAAGGAAGACCACAGCTCCAATGCAGGAATAGATTTACCCTGCTTTGAGGTAGATTTGCGTAAGCACTTTCTTGGTTCCCCCCCCCCCCCCCCTCCAGGATTAGATACTGCATTTCAGCACTGCTATCTTCTGGCAGAAGCACTTCTTTGCCTCTCTTAATCAGGAACAATTTCTCCTGTGTTAGGTAAAGGTTTTCCCCTGACTTTAAGTCCAGTCGTGTCCGACTCTGGGGGTTGGTGCTCCTCTCCATTACTAAGCCAAAGAGCTGGCATTTCCCGTAGACACCTCCAAGGTCATGTGGCCAGCATAACTGTATGGAATGCCATTATCTTCCCACTGGAGCGGTACCTATTGATCTACTCACATTTGCATGTTTTTGAACTGCTAGGTTGGCAGAAGCTGGGGCTAACAGTGGGCGCTCACTCTGCTCCCTGGATTCGAACCTGTGACCTTTCAATCTGCAAGTTCAGTAGCTCAGCGCTTTAATATGCTGCACCATCAGAGGCTCCTGTTTAGAAAGGAACAAGAACTGAACCAAGTCATTATGCTGCCTAAGGCAAATAGGAATCAAAAGCTGCCAAGATTTTTTTATTTTGACATTGAATTCCTGAGGACAGGTGATTAGCTAAGAGAACACAAGATGTGGTGCATTACCTACAAAACATCTGCCACTTCATCCTTGGTATCTGCAGCCTGAGGCATATTCCTCACTGTACCAAGTGTTAGTCTGGTCTTGGTAAGATATACTGTAAGAAATCCACAAAAGTACTCTTATTCGAATCCAAGTGTTCCCTTTACAACTCTGTGGATACCAGTCACTGCATGCAGAAGTAACACTGAAGCTCTTTAGAATATTTTGAAAGGTGGCATTTTGATATAAGGCATTAATCAGAATTTCTTTTTAGTCTGTTATATTAATATGTAAAATTAAAACAAGTAATATCTCAAAGCACAGACGAGTTGCCATTTGTGTTATCTCAATTTACAATATTTAAAATATCTCCAGAAAAGAATAAATGAAAATTGAACCCACAATGCACGGTTCTCTCAGCACATCTGTACCATTGAGTGAAGCAAGTGAGCAAGGAGGAATACTTGAGATAATGAGAATAGTGAAAGAGAGTGAAGATGTTTGGTGTTTTGGTGTGGAATGTTGAGCAATAAAAAAACAAGAAGACTGAACTGGTTTTCTTTTACTTGCCTAGATGGGGGAGGCAGGGAGAAGAAAAAAATAACTGCATTTTTTGTGTTGCTAAAAGGTAGGGGAGAGCTTTATTTGCTTTGAAGGAGCAAGTCAAGGAGAGGAAAAGACTGGAATATTGGATTTTTGGTGTGAATGGAAAGGGGGCAAGGAATGAGAACTATATTCTTCAGCTTTTCGACATTGTTGTGAAAAGTCATTGATGGTGAAAACTTGCCTATGCAACACAGGAGAATTGCCTATGCAACACGGGAAGCCTCCTTTGTTGCTGTGGTGGTGGCTTATGATGCTCTTTTTAACTCACACCAGAAGCAGATCTACTTCATGGGATAGGAGTTGACATGCTCTGTGCCATAAACAAATTGTCAACATAATTTCTTTCCTGGATATAGGGTAGTAAGTTACCAGTGATGGTGATAGTTCCCATGTCAGCATGATGATAAATCCATGCTTTAGGTGGAGCTTTACGAGGAGCTATGTGAGGTGCCAACCCTACTGCAAGTTGTATTTGTGGAAGATCTACAAGTAACTGGGCTTCTCATCCATTCATACATATTTATTATACCTGTATATATGCCAGCACCTTGTCCAAGAGTTCAAAATCCCATATGGAGCTAAGAAAAAACTGCTAATCTAGCAGTGCACTGCAAATCCATGGCCCATTTGTGCTTGAAGCTGTATCTCATTTTCTGCTTGAGGGAAGTAAGAACATTTTCCTTGCTAATATTTTATATTATACCTAAACTTTTACAAAAAAAGGGGAGTCGCCATCCTCTTCTTTGAGTAGAGTAATGAAAGGCACAAACTAGCAACCTCATCAGACAGGGGAAATTTAGCATCCTAGAATGTTTCCACCCTGTCTTGGGGATGGATCCCCATGCCAGACATCAAACAACATAGTTGAATGCTTTCCACAGAACACAAGAGGCTTCCCGTGTTGTGCTGGCTTCATTGGACTCACTGGGAGGGCAATGCTTTCCCCATGTGATGGGGAAAGCATCACCGAGAGGGAGCTGTGCGCACGGTGGCAAATTCGCCATGCTGTCCCTCTCTTTTCTCAGTTAAGCCAGGCAAAGCACGACAATTCATCTGGCCTTTCTGATGAGGCACTTAATTTATACCAGTTGAACCTACTGCCTCTTCTTTCTCTGCTGGGACAGTCAGGGGAGATGTCTCCCTGAGGCATCATTGGCACTTTCCCCTCTCTGAAGAATGACCTTTGATTTTTCTATTAGTCATGTCAAAATCCATAATTTTGGTCCTCAAACCTACCCTCGATTTATATCTGGTAAAAAAGAGGAAGAAAGATTAAGAGAAAACAAAGAAAAGGAAATGTGTTGGCACCTTTAAGACATAACTGGTTTTTATTTTCACATGAGATTCCATGAATCTTCAGATACAATATAAAATGCATTGAAATGTTGGTTTATTTCCACACAAGCTCTTGAGAAAATAAACACCAGTTAGTCTTAAAGAGGTTTTGTAGGAGATTTCCTATGAAGCAGGTGAGGTGGTAATCCTTTGTGATATTAAACATTTTTTTCAGGAGGAGGCAATGACATACAGCAGTAGTTCTCAATCTGTAGGTCCCCAAATGTTTTGTCCTTCAACTCCCAGAAATCCTAACAGTTGGTAAACTGGCCTGGATTTCTGGGAATTGTAGGCCAAAACACCTGGGGACCCATAGGTTGAGAACCACTGATTTACAGTACCATAAGCTGCTGACAGCTCCTTATTCCTGATTGACCTGGTTCCTGTAGAAGGGATGAAGAAAGGGATATGGCCAATGGAGAGCAGGGAGAAACAGGGAAGCATCTACTGTGTCCTATACAATGAACATACAATGAGAAATGATAGATGTCTCACAGTATATTGCTACTTCTCACTCTCCATTGACCACTGAATAGAATCAGACATGTTACTTTTTTGATTTTTTCCCTGTCATTTCTAATTAACTACAGAAGGCATTGTTGAACTGAAATTATAGGGCACCATGCTTAATTAGACATTAGAAATTACCAGGCCTTAAATCATCTGGTGAATTAGGGCTGGATTTGCACCCTAATTTATTAGTATGGATGGAGAGAGACTTGCAATAATCTTGAAGTTCCTTAAGGCTACTCCCAGACAGTAAATCTCACAATGAAAGACACTGCCAATTTTTCATTTATTTCTTCCCATTCCACTCTTCTGCTTAGTAAAACATGACTCAGAATGGATCTTTCTTTTAAAAAGGAAAAGGAAAACATTGATTTGTTTTTGGAGAGACTTCGATTTAAAATCAATTATCCAATTTAAAAAATCTTAAGGTTTATAGTTGGCATAATGCTTAAAGCTAGACCATTGGTTTGTTTATTTTATTTCCAAATTGATGCACATTCAAAAGTGCTTTCACTGCTGTTTAGATCCATTGCATTCTGATGGGCTTTTTTAGTTAACTTTCTAAAGGACACCTTCTTAAGTCAACTTAAAGAAAGCTAGGCCAAGATCTTGAATCCCCCTCCATAAAACTTTCAAGCTTTTTTCACACTAAGAGTTTTAGAAGTCATTAGAAACTTTACCTATAGAGACTGACCAATTTTTCTGAAGTCAAGTACCAATAAAACGTCATTTTATTTAAATAAATCCTTTAGATCATAACATAATGTGAATAAATAAATAAACAAACAGAAATGTCTCCCCCCCCCCCCCCCACTTCATTAGGCAGTGGAAGCAGCTTTCCAAAATCTCATGCTAGGTTTTTCTACTAATATATTTCCTGGAAACTTTCGTGCCAAAACAGGAAAAATCAGATCAAGAGTAATATATATGAGAAATATATTCTGAGTAATGCAAACCTTGGAGATGCTACTTTTCTGGATTACTGCTCCCAGAATCTGTTGCCCAGCATGACTAATGGGCGATGTGACTGAGGGATTCTGGAAAGTGTATTCCCAAAGAAAGTATTTTTTTCTAAGATCTGCACTAAAGGGCTTCTTGACCTGATTCAGCAGGGTTCTTCTGTTAAATTGAAAGGTACTTGCAAAAAAATACAAATATAACTCCAGAACTGGAACAATCAACTGCATGGATGGGCAAAATATAGCTTCCCAGATGTTGCTGGTCTGCAGCCCCATCATAATTTACCACTGGCTGTGTGGGGAGCACATGTTGTACACTATATTAAATAGCATCAAATGATTTATAGCCTATTTGCATTTTTGAATGATCCATTTCTTTAGATGTTCTGGCAGTGTACTGCATAACACTAAAATGCTAAGGCAAGACAAAACCACTCTTTCTGTCTCTCTGTCTCTCTCTCAAGACTACACACAATATGAGCTGTTTCCTATGGTGACTCCACTCATGCCTCTCTCTGACTTCTGACAGTTGTCCTCCAGGTTGTTTTAATGGTTTGCTTCTCAAGTTGAAAGGCTAAGCCAGTGATGGTGAAGAAAATAGCAGCTTTTGTTCACTGTGAAAAATTCACATAAACCATTTCCCACTGTCTAGGGGGCTGGGGAGAATTGTCGCCATGGGGCAAAACAGGTCAGCAGTACATCAGTCCTATCTTCTCAAAACCCAACTAAACCCAAAGCTCAGAACAGACTTATGAAGTGACAGAGCCAAGACAGAAGAACCTTAAGCCAGAGAGGATATACAGCCACCATGAAATTGTGAAGATGACATATCAGCTGCATAAAATTAATTTATTTAGTTAAGGGAGGTGTTAATTAAGAGATCTCATTTATTGTGTCTTTGCAGAGAGCTCTCGGGGGTCTTTGAACTGTCAGCTCTGGTGACAGCAAGAGCTAATGGTGTCACAAGTTAATAATAGGATGATTCATGTTGAGGAATAAAATGGAAGAGACTGTATAAAAAGGTGGAAGGAAATGGAGAAAAGAAACAATTGCTGTGAAGTTAAACACAGGCCTATCTGGCGGAATGTAGCATGTTACAAAGAACCAAGGCCGGCCCTAGGTAATTTTCAAGTGTAAGCAAACAGAATTTTGGCACCCCCCCTCCAAAAAAACCAATCACTGAAAAATAAAAGTGTTGGGTAAGCAAAAATGTTGGATAATAAGGAGGGATTAAGGAAAAGCCTATTAAACATCCCATTACATTATGATTTTACAAATTAAGCACCAAAACATCATGTTTTACAACAAACTAGCTGTGCCCGGCCACATGTTGCTGTGGCATATGTAGAGGATGGATGGCCATCTGTCAAGAGTGCTTGGATTGTGTCCTGCATGGTAGAAGGGTTGGACTGGATGGCTCTTTGGGGTCTCTCCAAACTCTTGGATTGTATGGTTGTATTATGATTATTATTGTTTTTATTATCTTTATGAATATTATCATTATTATATAGAGGTTGGATGGCCATGTGTTAGGAGTGTTTGGATTGGTAGAAGGAAGTTTAACTGGATGATCCTTAGGGGTCTCTCCTAACCTTAGGATTTCATGATATTGTTAATATTATTGTTATTGACATTATTTACAGGCTGGATGGCCATCTGTTGGGTGTGCTTGGATTGTGTCCTCTATTGCAGAAATGGGTTGGACTGGATGGTCTTTAGGGGTCTGTCGTAACTGTTTGATTCTGTGATGTGATGTTGATTATTATTATTATTACTATCATTATCATCATCATCATTATTATTATGGAGAGGCTGGATGGACATCTGTCAGGAGTGTTTGGATTGTGTCTTCTTGTATGGTTGAAGGAAGCTGAACTGGATGTTTCTGAGGGGTGTCTCCAAACCTTAGGATGTTATGATATTACAGAGGTTGGATGGCCATCTGTGAGGAGTGTTTGGATTGTGTCCTGTTTTATGGTAGAAGGAAGTTGAAGTGGTTGTTGCTGAGGGGTCTCTGCGAACCCTTGGATTTTATGATATTAGAGTGGTTGGATGGCCATCTATGTTGAGTGTTTGGATTATGTCCTGTGTTATGGTAGATGGAAGTTGAAGTGGTTGTTCCTGAGTGGTGTTAGAGAACCCTCGGATTTTATAATATTAGAGTGTTTGGATGGCCATCTGTCTGGACTGTTTGAATTGTGTCCTGTTTTATGGTAGGAAGAACTTGAGTGGGAAAGGAAGCGGGCGGGTGTTCTGGCGGTGGCAGTGCAGCGTTTTAAAATCTCTGGCATTCCCTTTTGGGGGCGAGCTCCGCCGCCACTGTTAGGCCATCTTTCCTCCCTCCCCCCTCGCCTCTCCAGGGTCGATAGGTGTCCGAAGTCAAGGAGGGAAAAAAGCGGCGGTTTCACCGTCCTCCTTCCCACCTTCCTGATACCTTCTCAGATGGGAAACCCACCTAGCTCTTGGCCGTTTGTGTGAAGAGAAGGAGAGAAGAAACTGCCACTTTTGTCCTCCTCCTTCCCTCCTTGTCGGTAGCTTCGCAGGCGGGGAAGGCACCTCGCTCACGGCCGTTTGCTGGATCTGTAGGATAATGAATACCGCCGATTTCGCCGTTCTCTTTCCCTGCCACTTAGGAGCGTGCAGGAAAGTTGTGAGATGGCAAGCGGCGATGTGCCGGGGCTGGTGGCCAAGATGGTAGCCAGCGAGCAAGGGCGCGAGAGAGCGTGGAGGAGGGTTGTGGGGTGAGTGAGTTTCATACGCTGGGCCTGTCCCACGCAAGCGCACATGGTTTTTGTGGGGTTTTGGGTTTGTGTTGGCCACGGATGTTGATGTGAATTGTGGCTTAGTCATCTAAACCCAGCCGCAAGGGCATTGTGTTGTTAAGTTTCATGGTTCTAGGTGTTGTATTTTCTTTGTTTAGATTAAGATAAAAACGGACAGACTATCTATATATATATATATATATATATATATATATATATATATCAACAGAAAAAGCAGTTCAATACATGGTAATGTTATGTAGGAATTACTATATTAGCACCAAACATTGAACTGGGATATAGGGCAGTGTGGACTCAGATAACCCAGTTCAAAGCAGATATTGTGGGTTATTCTGCCTTGATATTCTGGGTGATATGGCTGTGTGGAAGAGCACTGAGGGTCCTTCCACACAGCCATATCACCCAGAATATCAAGGCCGATAATCCACGTTATCTGCTTTGAACTGGATTATATAGAAGTGTGGATTCAGATAACCCAGATCAAGGCAGATATTGTGGGTTATTCTGCTTTGATATTCTGGGTTATATGGCTGTGTGGAAGAGTCCTGAGGGTCCTTAGGAATCCATAGGAATTAAAAGGCCACCGAAAGGGAATCTGGCCCCTGGTATTTTAAAAAAAAACTCTAAAATCAGGACAGTAAATAAAGAACAACACTCTGAAAACAGAGGAAGTCCAGACAGGAAACAATCAGGGCCAGCTAACACCTCCCAACCAAGGATGCCCTCAGGGAGGAAGCAGCCAGGCTTTGAACCTGCAACGCCATTAAATGCTAATCAAGCTGGCCAATTGCAACATTCACATTAGCCTCAAACAGACAAGTGCTCTTTCTACCACCCTGGACTTTCCACAGATATATAAACCACATTTACCTAGCTTCCAACAGACCTCACAACCTCTGAGGTCAGGAGAGAAAGCTTCTGGAACATGACCAGGCAGCCCGGAGGCTTGGCTTTGAGGGCAAAGGCCAGGCCAGGCTGCGGAGGCAGGCCACGGCCACGGAAGCAGACCATGGGCCATACATCCCGGAAAACTTACAGCAACCCAGTGATCCCGGTCTGACACCACTTTAACTGCCATGGCCCAATGCTCAATTGGATCCTGGGAGTTGTAGTTTGCTGAGACGTCAGCATTCTTTGGCAGAGAAGATGAGATCTTGCAAAGCTACAGTTCCATGATTACATAGCATTGAGTCGTTGAAGTGGTATCAAACTATTAATCCTACAGTACAGATGCATCCACAGACTAGGGATCATTTTGTGAAGGTGATGATGGCATGATTCACAACAACGTAAGGTAAAGTGTATATTGGGGTGTATATTGGACTGCAACTCCCATAATCCAAAATAGACAGTGATGATGGATGATGGGATGCACAATTCAGGAAATATCCGGAGGGCCCCAAGTTCTCTCCATCCTTGACTCTGTAATAAAGTAAAGGTGTGGATAGGTTTCATGTTCTAGGCTATGGAATCATGGGATTCATAGTTCGGTGAGGCACCAGTCTAGAGAAGGCTAAAGAACCTTGTGAAACTACAACTCCCAGGAACACAAAGCATTGAGCCATGGCAGTTAAAGCTGTATTGGGCTGCATTATATATACAGTGTAGAGGCCTAGGCCAACTCTGGCCCTCCAGGTGTTTTGGACTTTAACTCCCACAATTCCTAACAGCCTACCTCAAAAATCAGAACAGTACATAAGGAACAACACTCTGAAAACAGAGGAATTCCAGACATGAGTCAATCAGGGGCAGCACACGCCTCCAAACAAAGCATTCCCCCAGGCAGGAAGAAGCCAGGACATGAAATTTGCAAAGCCATTAATGTTAATCAAGGTGATTAACAACATTCACACCTGCCTCCAACAGACAAGAATTCTTTCTCCCACTCTGGAACTTCCACAGATGTTTAATATAAACCTTCCTTGCTTAGTTTTTTCCAGTATCCCTCACAACCTCTGAGGATGCCTGCTATAGATGTGGGTGAAACATCAAGAGAGAATACTTTTGGATTCTGGTCCTGCAGGCTGGGAAACACACAGCAACCCTCAATCAGAGAAGAGTCAGTAAGAATATAACACAGAGTCAGGTTGTCATAAAGGTGGCTTGGATGTTTGCTTCTAGCTGCTCTGCAAGGCTAGGGCTGGCTGCTTTTAAGCACAGGGTTCCGACAGTCGCAGATGCAGCAGTGTTTCAGTAGCACATCTCACAGATGTGGGTAGGTGGCCTGTGATTGTGTCTGAGGGTGTGTTCTCTGGAGTCTTGCTGGAGGGGAATTCAGCTGTGTATCCTGGCAAAGGGCCAGAGAAGGGCTCTGTGCAAGGCTTCTGCTCCTTCAGGGGAGGCAGGCTCTGCAGGGTGGGCAGGGGAGTATCGAATGAATGAGAAGCTGGAGCTCAGTAGTAGGCACTTGAAATGCAGAGTCTTGACTCGTGGGAAGTAGTTATGCAAACATACCAGCAGAGAAAGAACCTATGTTCCTGGTTGGAAAGGAAGTGGTTTTGGCAAATTGGAACTCTTGATTTCATTCAGTGTCCTGGTCAAGTGCAGCAAGGTGCACGGCTAACCAGTGGGTTCATTGTGAGAGCAAGGCTGAAGCTACACTGTATGGATCCATGGGAGTTGCAGTCTTGCAAGGTCTGTAGCCTTCTCTGCCCAAAAAAGGTGCAGGTGCAGCATCAAACTGCAGTTGCCATGATTCCATAGGATTGAAGCATGGCAGTGAAAGTGGGGTAGTCTGCCATCCAAGTACTAACGAGAGCTGACCCTGCCTAGCGTGCTTGTAGGGTATTTGGAAGTAATTCCTAAACAAACATGGCTATCCCTTCTTAGGGAGCCCCGGTGGCAAAGTGTGTTAAAGCACTGAGCTGCTGAACTTGCAGACCAAAAGGTCCCAAGTTCAAATCCCGGGAGCGGAGTGAGCGCCCGCTGTTAGCGCCAGCTTCTGCCAACCTAGCAGTTCAAAAACATGCCAATGTAAGTAGATCAATAGATACCGCTCTGGCGGGAAGGTAAAGGCGCTCCATGCAGTCATGCTGGCCACATGACCTTGGAGGTGTCTACGGACAACGCCGGCTCTTCAGCCTAGAAATGGAGATGGGCACCAACCCCCAGAGTCAGACATGACTTAACATCAGGGGAAACCTTTACCTTTACTATCCCTTCTTAACCTTCTCCTCTGGTGGGTAAACATACCTAATTTCTTAAGCCACTCCTCCTAGGGTATGATTTCCAGACTTACTGTTTGGTCGCCTCTCATATGGATTGTTACCGTAATATCCTTCTTGAATTATGAGTCCAACTGGACATAATATTCTAGGTGTGGTCTAACCAAAGCTGAAATTCCTTCTTCTCCACAACCATGAAAGGGACAGGAGCCATGTCCTTTATTTCACCTGGAAATCCTAAGCAGTTGATAGATGAATCTTCCATGGATTGGTCTCATCCTACTTATAACTAAGTTGATGGTCATCTCTACCTCATACAGCAGCTTTTCTTGATCTGGGGGCGGGGACCCCTGGGGGGTTGCGAGGGGGTTTCAGAGGAGTTGTCAAAGACCATCAGAAAATACATATTTCTGATGGTCTTAGGAACCCAAATCCCTCCAGTATTTTCTGTTGGTCATGGGGGTTTTGTGTGGGAAGTTTGGCCCATTCTATCATTGGTGGGGTTCAAGGGGCTCTTTGATTGAAGGTGACCTATACATCCCAACAAATACAACTTCCAAATGTCAAGGCCTGTTTTCCCCAAACTCCACCAAATTTGAGCATATTAAGTATTTGTGCCAAGTTTGGTCCAAATCCATCATTGTTTGAGTCCACAGTGCTCTCTGGAGGTAGATGAACTACAACTCCCAAATTCAAGGTCAATGCCCACCAAACCCTTCCAGTATTTTCTGTTGGCTGTGAGAGTTCTGTGTGCCAAATTTGGTTCAATTCCATTGTTGGTAGAGTTCAGAATGCTGTTTGATTGTAGGTGAAAAATAAATTCCAGCAGCTACAACTCCCAAATGACAAAATAAATCCCCCCAGCCCCACCAGTATTCAAATTCAGGAGTACAGTAGAGTCTCACTTATCCAACATAAATGGGCCGGCAGAATGTTGGATAAGCGAATATGTTGGATAATAAGGAGGCATTAAGGAAAAGCCTATTAAACATCAAATTAGGTTATGATTTTACAAATGAAGCACCAAAACATCATGTTAGACAACAAATTTGGCAGAAAAAGTAGTTCAATACGCAGTAATACTATGTAGTAATTTCTGTATTTATGAATTTAGCACCAAAATATCACGATATATTGAAAACATTGACTACAGAAATGTGTTGGATAATCCAGAACGTTGGATAAGCGAGTGTTGGATAAGTGAGACTCTACTGTATTGGGTATTTGTGCCAAACTGGGTCCAGTGAATGAAAATATATATCAGATGTTTACATTATGATTCATACCAGTAGCAAAATGACAGTTATGAAGTAGCAACGAAAATAATGTTATGGTTGGGGGTCATCACAACATGAGGAAACACACTGAGGGGTCGTGGCATTAGGAGGTTGAGAACCACTGTCATACAGCAATGAACATCCTTAGCATTGTACAATAATACATTTTTCTTTTTCTTTTCCAAAACAGTTGCAAATCAACTTTGTTACTGAGTTCTGCTGTCATGGAAAACAGGGATGATGAAGGATGCAAACTACTTCTGACTTGGATTTTCTTATCTAAATGAAATTTTGCTTTTATATAAATGTAACTATTGAGAGCATTGTGTCTTTAAAAAAAAAAAGTTCCCCACTCAGTTAATAATTTTACAAGTCCCTTCAGCCTATTCTCATATGGAAATGATTCAAATTCCTTTATCATATTAAATGTCATTTTCTGAACATTGGAAGCTGCGGTTGTTGTGTGTTTTCTGGGCTGTATGGCCATGTTCCAGAAGTATTCTCTCCTGACGTTTCACCCACATCTATGGCAGGTGTTGTGAGGTATGTCTTAATTGAATCACATAATCAGAAAAGATTATGTGATTCAATGTAATACAAGTCCCATATCTGCAGGACTAGTACCCATGGTTTCATTTACCCACTGCTGACAAAATATGGCCTCTCTAAGTATTTTATAGGTCTTCCAGCACAATTTCAAGGAATTATTGTTTCATGTCTTCATTTCAATAGTGTTTGCTATTGATATTGTGTATCCATGCAAAGTCCAGGAAGATCTCTCCCATGTGGGTCATAATGTATTATCTACACTGACTGAAAGCAGTTGTCTGAGATTTTAAGGAGACCTATTTTCTTAGCCCTACCTGGAAATACTGTCACTGAACTTGGGAACTCTCTATATGTAAAGTATGTGTTTGACCACTGAACTATAAGCCATTCTCTGAAAATCAATTTCAACTCAATGATGCCCTTCCAACACAGGGCATTTACTTCTAGAAAGGTTTTCCTCACTTGCTGGAAAGCAGATAGCCATGTATGTGATGCTGATGGGCAATGACGTGAAACTGATTATGTCCCTCTAGTGGCATCATGGGAGAGGGGAATAGAATATGTGAAAGTACAGAAAGAATCGAACTCCAGTGCATTTTTCAAGCTAGTGAAATTTATTTCATTTCATTTGCATGCTGCCTCATGAATTTGAATAGTACACAACATATGAGAAAAGAGACATATGAAAGTTAAGAAATAAATAAAACACACATTCAATAAGGACCTTCCCTGCTTATACATTAAAAGCGGCCTTAAACAAAAAGGTTGCCTGCCAGCAAAAGGACAGCAAGGAAAGGGACAGTCTAATCTTCCCCTGTAACTCTTATAACTCTGACAGCTTTGTCTGGGGAAATACAAGTAGACATTTCTTCTATGTCTTACATTGCCTAGTAATAGGCATTTTCCTCTTTTGAATAAGAAGAGTAAAACACAAAAGTGAATATTGTACTTTGAGCATATCATGAGATTACATGAGTCACTAGAAAAGACAATAATACTTGGCAAAGTGGAGGCAGTAGGAAAAGAGGAAGACAGATGCATTGATCTGTTAAAGAAGCCATGATTCTGTGTTTACAAGCCTGAACAGGACTGCCTCTCATTCAATGAGTTACCATATGTTGAAATGGCATCAACAACAAACTGGAAATAAATGGAAAAAATGGATATTGGAGTTAGGATCTTTTCAAAATATTTGCAATGTATTTAATGTTGTAGAACTATTGAAATATTTGCCTATGATAATCTCCCTGAACTGTTCAGAGTGAAATGAGATAAAGTGTTGCTCTTGTTAAGGTTATGAGACTGTAAACAGAAACATACTTGCTGCTCAACAATGATTTCTTTGTGATATAGCAGTATGAAGTACTAATCATGACTTCCTATCACCATCCTCTCCTTAGCATTAGAATCATAGAATCATAGAGTTGGAAGAGACCTCACGGGCCATCCAGTCCAATCCCCTGCAAGAAGCAGGAAAATCTCATTCAAAGCACCCCCGACAGATGGCCATCCAGCTCTGCTTAAAAGTCTCCAAAGAAGGAGCCTCCACCACTGTCCGGGGGAGAGAGTTCTACTGCCGAACAGCTCTCACAGTGAGGAAGTTCTTCCTAATGTTCAGGTGGAATCTCCTTTCCTGCAGTTTGAAGCCATCGTTTCGCGTCCTAGTCTGCAGGGCAGCAGCAAACAAGCTTGCTCCCTCCTCCCTATGACTTTCCCTCACATATTTGTACATGGCTATCATGTCTCCTCTCAGCCTTCTCTTCTGCAGGCTAAACATGCCCAGCTCTTTAAGCCGCTCCTCATAGGGCTTGTTCTCCTTGTTCTTGATCATTTTAGTCACCCTCCTCTGGAGACTTTCCAGCTTGTCAACACCTCCCTTCAACTGCAGTGCCCAGAATTGGACGCAGTATTCCAGGTGTGGTCTGACCAAGGCAGAATAGAGGGGTAGCATGACTTCCCTGGATCTAGACGCTATTCCCCTATTTATGCAAGCTAAAATCCCATTGGCTTTTTTCGCCGCTGCATCACATTGCTGGCTCATGTTTAACTTGCTGTCCACAAGGACTCCAAGGTCTTTTTCACACGTACTGCTGTCGAGCCAGGCGTCCCCCATTCTGTATCTTTGCATTTCATTTTTTCTGCTGAAGTGAAGTATCTTGCATTTGTCCCTGTTGAACTTCATTTTGTTAGTTTCAGCCCATCTCTCAAATCTGTCAAGATCGTTTTGAATTCTGCTCCTGTCTTCTGGAGTGTTAGCTATCCCTCCCAGTTTGGTGTTGTCTGCAAACTTGATGATTGTGTCTTCTAACCCTTCGTTTAAGTCGTTAATAAAGATGTTGAACAGGACGGAACCCTGCGGCACTCCACTCGTGACTTCTTTCCAAAATGAAGAAGACGCATTGGTGAGCACCCTTTGGGTTCGTTCGCTTAGCCAATTACAGATCCACCTAACCGTAGTTTTGCCTAGCCCACATTTGACTAGCTTGTTTGCCAGAAGGTCATGGGGGACTTTGTCGAAGGCCTTACTGAAATCCAGATAGGCTACATCCACAGCGTGCCCTGCATCTACCCAACTTGTAACTCTATCGAAAAATTTGGCATGATTTGTTTTTGGTAAATCCATGTTGACTATTAGCAATGACCGCATTTGTTTCTAAGTGTTTGCAGACCACTTCCTTAATGATCTTTTCCAGAATCTTGCCTGGTATCGCTGTGAGGCTGACCGGACGGTAATTATTTGGGTCGTCCTTTTTTCCCTTCTTGAAGATAGGGACCACATTAGAATTTGGTATTTTCATAGCAAGAGAAAAATAAGGTATTTGTTAAAGGTCATCTGCAATAGTCCTCACAGTGGCTCTGCCAGTAGTAGTTAAGACACTGATATTCTGAAAGAGAAATCTTACCACTGATATGGGAACCCTATATGACAGCTGAGTTCCAGCTTTATGCCACATGAATTTGAATAGTACACAGCATATGAGAGAAGATAATAGCACTTACAGCAGGCAGTGAGGGTCTTTACAAAGGGGTTCTTTCCCAGATGGGTAGTGGTAGAGGTTTACCTGGTGGCACAGTGGGTTAAACCACTGAGCTGTTGAACTTGCTGACTGAAAGGTTGGCGGTTCGAATCTGGAGAGTGGAGTGAGCTCCCGCTATTAGCCCCAGCTTCTGCCAACCTAGCAGTTCAAAAACATGCAAATGTGAGTAGATCAATAGGTACCGCTTCTGTGGGAAGGTAACAGTGCTCCATGCAGTCATGCTGGCCACATGACCTAGGAGGTGTCTATGGACAACACTGGCTCTTCAGCTTAGAAATGGAGATGAGCACCAACCCCTAAGTTGGACACGACTAGACTTAATGTCAGGGAAAAACCTTTACTTTTACTAGTGGTAGAGGAAGAGCTTGGAAAAATTACTTTGAGTAATATGCCCCCCTTATGCATTCCCAGACTTTGCGCGATAAACAAAATCTCAGGTAAGAGTGAATCCTATTGAAAAGAAGGATGTCTTGTCCAAGTATATCACAGGGTTATGCTGAAGGCTGTAGCCTAGAGATCATATAATTTGTTGGATGTGCTTAAATGAAACCACAGATACTGGCCTCATAAATACTGAGGTTGTACTGTAAAGCTCCCACAATGCTCCTACCAGTATGGACACCATTCTGCCTGAAGAGAACCATCTAATTTCTCCACTGATGTGTGATCATTGCCACCCAACATGGATGATTAATGTGTTTCCCTTGAGCTTCTGGAAATGTAAGA
The DNA here is from genome assembly GCF_035594765.1 of Anolis carolinensis. Classification (NCBI taxonomy): domain Eukaryota; kingdom Metazoa; phylum Chordata; class Lepidosauria; order Squamata; family Anolidae; genus Anolis; species Anolis carolinensis. The sequence goes on along the minus strand of NC_085843.1, from coordinate 223,827,594 downwards.
GTCTTTTGTGTTGACAGTGCTGCATCTCCAGCTGATAAACAAAGAGAAGGACATGGAATAGGAAAGAAAGTGGAGGTTACTGCAAGTTCAGTAAAAGGAAAAATACCTTTGGGATCAAAGAGGGACTATATGTGAGTTCTCATTCATGTTGGGCGGCAATGTGTGACTGAAAAGGAACAGTAAAGATTATATCTTCCTGAAGCAGAGTTGGCAGGAGTACTGTGTGTTTGTGTCATTGGGAATTCAACACTCTGCAGCTTTGTCCCTGCAAGTGGCACACTAAATATTTGACCCAAGAGAGGGATGAAAAGAATTCCCTGCTTTTGTGTATGGTCTTTTCTAAAAGCTGGTCTCTGACACCAATGTCAGTTTGCCCTTGCCTTTGATGGCACCTGCAGCTTCCCTTTCACCACTGTCAGTTTCTTTCCAGGATAGGTTTCATTAAAAAGGACATTATATGTCTGAAGGGAGAATGGGAAGGACACTATGGAAGCAGAAGCAAAATCCTAAAGAACGACCAAGGCCCTCTGAATGCCTAAATATTTCTGCTACAAACGTATGTATGCCTGATAAACAGAATGTGGCAGAGCAGCTTCTGGAAGATAGTCTAGATGTCCATGTTGGACCAAGCTATTATTATTTTTCCCAAGTTAATGGGTAAACATACTGGTGTAATGGTTAGAGTGTTAGACAGGGACATGGTAAATTCACATTGTAGTCTGCATTGAGCCATGAAAGTCATTGGATGTTCTTGGATAGTTTCCCCACTCAGCCTGATTTATCTCACAATGGGAAAAAGGAAAATCAAAGCTGTATCAACAACATTTGAAATAATCTGGAGTAGTTCGCTCCAGCACTGCCCTGAATACGTTGCCATGAGTCCACATATACCAGCGAGGAAATGCCCACATTGGTCTTCTGGGTCAAGAGTGCATTGGAACTGGTGCTTTTGTTTAGATCTATTGACCTCATCACATGGGGCTTTTTTAGCACCCTGGAATGCTTCCCTGCCAGTCCAGCGACGGATAGGCATGCTGCCCATCACACAACGTTGCTGGACTTCTGGCAGAAGCCTCATCCACAACTGGAGCAGAAACAACATACAACGCTTCCCTCACAACATGGGAGCTTTCCTGTGTTGGTTCTAATGCATAAAAGGACAATGGGTTCCCCTAAAACTGTGAAGACCAAAATCCACTGCTTGTGGTGATATGAAAATAATTAAACAAATTCAATATATATATCACAACTAACTTGACTCAAACCTGCAACCGGTTTCGACTCACAGGAGTCTTCGTCAGGCGGTTGGGTCTACAAATAATACATATCATAAATATATACTTGCAATCAAACAATTTGTAAAGAAAGTTTACATTTTTTTTTACAACAAGGTATATTCAGGCACTCTACTTACTTAAATAAACAGAAAAGGTTCAACTTTTGAGAAATTCACCAACAGTTTTCTGGATAGGTAGATCCTAAGGGGACATAGGTAGTGGCTAAAGGTAGTATTGCATTATGACATGTATAATACAACATATATAGAAAAATATAAATCCCGTAAACCCAAAAAACGACTATGATACTCACAGCTTGTCTCTATTGAACCATGTACTCTGCAAGGAGTTTTATTCTGTGGCAAGTATAAGGTAGAAATGGCTCAAACCATTGTTTATACAGCTAATCCATTGGTCAGGTGATGATGATAGCATTATTAGTTCAAAATACATGGGGGTAAAACCTATACTGTTACAAAAAACATTCATATGAATTGATATTATTTAACCCTTTTGGATGTTCTGTTTGCAGGGTAAAGATCCAGAAGGATTCCCATTGTAAGAGTTTAGTTTGGAAATCAATGTCTCTGGGTGGAGTAACCACTTCTAAAATCTGTACCAAGACTGGCGAAACAGCATGGGGGGAGGAGTCCCCAGTGTGATACGGTCATATATCATCTTGATTGCTTGCAGTGGATTTGAGCTGGGAACATTTCATTTAGCTAATGTAGACACAGGTCATGTGTGATATCATGGTGTCATTGAGTTCATGTGGGGTATAAGTGTAACAAACACAGAAATATAGTGGAATGAATAATGTGAGGGAGTGATTCTTCCAGGCTTCCCAACAATGATGTCCTTCAGATATGTTGGTCTACAACAGGATCATAGTCAAACAAAAGGTCTGGTCTAGATCAATCAGGCTGAGACTGGTGTGCCTTTTCTAAATAATTCACTTAAGCTCTCTTTCCAAATAGTTGCTGAGAGCCTACATTGAGGAGAGGAAGTGTAAAACTCCACCAGGAAGTGTAAAACTGTACCACATCTCCCCATTCCACAGAGACTCACTGTTTTCCTTGCAGTCCCCTTTCCCTGATATGACCTTATATGACCATATAGTGGCTGGAGGAGATTGGAGGGTAGTTGAGGGTCACCTATTTCTGTTTTGACTATACTCCAAGACCTCCAGAAGGCTATCCTTGAAGATACGTATTAAGCTATCAGAAGAGAGCTGGATGATCCTCGTTTGCTTAGCTCATAGCTGTTTGAGGTGGGGAGGCCAGCAGGAAGAAGTAAGTCCTCAGAGATATTCATAATTCATTAGGGAGATGGTGCATACCTCCCTCCTCAATGATCTTATAATATATATCAGAAGAGAGCTGGATGATCCTCGTTTGCTTAGCTCATAGCTGTTTGAGGTGGGGAGGCCAGCAGGTAAGTAAGTCCTCAGAGATATTCATAATTCATTAGGGAGATGGTGCATACCTCCCTCCTCAATGATCTTATATATATTATATACACATATATAGAGAAGGGGGTAGAGGGGGGCATAAAGTGGATGTATGTCTGTGCATTTCACTGACAGGATGCCAGCCAATGTTGACTCATTCTGACAGCACCTTCTATCTTTCTTTCTGTAAAGGAGGCTAAAGCATTTGAATATACAAGAGCTGGGATGTTCTGCTTGTTGTTCCACTATGAAGCTTTGTGGGTAAAACAAACTTAAGATAGGTTTCTTTTTTTCTTTTTTTGCCTGAGACCACAAATAAAATGGCACACTTACTCAATTACACATGCAAAAGCCACCTTCAATGACAGTTGAACCTTATTTCAAAACTGGCAATAGGACAATATTTTCTATCACATCAGAAGATAATAAGATCACTTCAAACACCCTGTTTTATTTACATTCAACATGGGCAGTGGTTATTCCAGACAGAAAATTTTGTGATTTATAGTCCCAAAAGCAACTTTTTCAGTGTCTGGTAATTGTTTTACTTATCAAGACAACCTACCACACAGGTGTTGGGAAGATAATATGAATGTTACCCTCAACTCTTTGGAGAAAGAGAAAGATAAAAAACTGATAACAAAATTTAAATTCAGATTGATGACCAATCCATTAAGAAAAGTGTTGTCGAAGGCTTTCATGGCTGGAATCACAGGGTTGTTGTGTGTTTTCTGTATGGCCATGTTCCAGAAGTATTCTCTCCTGATGTTTCGCCCACATCTATGGCAGGCATCCTCAGAGGTTGTGAGGATGCTTGCCATAGATGTGGGCAAAACGTCAGGAGAGAATGCTTCTGGAACATGGTCATACAGCCCAGAAAACACACAATAACCCATTAAGAAAAGCATAATCATATACACAATAGCTTCTCCACACAGAGGTTTGTGATGGCCCTGGTGAGCAAGAGAGAAGATAAAAACATATAAATGAACTAGATGACTAATTTTCTTAACATATGAAAACTTCCTTGCATGTCCCTTCATTCTCGAGCTGACATTTCTTTAGCAAACAATATTAGGCTAAACCCAGCATGCCACCAGCAGACTCATTTGGCAAGTAAATACATTCTAAAGTGAAATAAATGAGGGATGACAAATCACATGATAAAGGCAGACTGAGTGGGACCAATCCTGTTTGTAGGCCACCAGCAGGGGTTGCTATTGAGTGAAGAATGGGACAGTATCATGGAGAGGAAGGAAAGAAAGAAAGAAAGAAAGGGAGAAGTCAGGAAGAGACCAAATCATTTGGGATTCATTTCACCCACAATGTCAGGTCCTATAAATCTGAAGACTTTGCATATTTCCATATTTATATATGAAAATCGCATGAAGCAGCTTAAAGGCAATTGAAATAAAAACAGGGCTGCCTGAGCCTGAAAAGTGCCAGCAAATCTCCAACAGGCCATTTAATACAAATGTTTGCATCTGAAAAAGGGTTGAGCTGGCAGAGAAACTCACAAGGCACTTGAGGTTAATATCTTTATTTCTCTTGAAATAAAAAGTGTGCATTTGTGTGTGAGAGAGAACATGTGCATACACACATGTGGAAGACCCCATAGCTCAGGTTGGGGAGATCGGATTTCTTATGCAGGTTTCCATCAACTTTGGGTTGAGATTGCCTTCAGGATGACTTTAGCACCCTTCCTGATGGCTTTTCTCTAAACTGGATAGTCCTGCCTTTAAACTCATTGATGTAATATGACACTATTAGATATACTGTATATACTTGAGTATAAGCTGGTCCAAATATAAGCCAAGGCACCAAATTTTACCACAAAAAAACCTGGGAAAACTTACTGACTTCAGTATAAGCCGAGGGTGGGAAATACAGCAGCTACTAGTGCATTTCAAAGATAAAAATAGATACCAATACAATTACATTAATTGGGGCATCAGTAGGCTAAATGTTTTTGAATATTTACCATATTTCAAAGAAAAAACAGTAAACTAGCTCTGCAAGTGGGAAAGGGGCCGGGCTGTGGCACAGGCTGGTAAACAGCTGCTGCAATAAATCACTCTGACCATGAGGTCATGAGTTCGAGGCCAGCCCGTGGCGGGGTGAGCACCTGTCAATTAAAAATAAAATATAGCCCCTGCTCGTTGCTGACCTAGCAACCCGAAAGATAGTTGCATCTATCAAGTAGGAAATAAGGTACCACTTATAAAAGTGGGGAGGCAAGTTTAACTAATTTACAATGTTGGAATGAGGAAGTGAGGAAGTGCCATCAGAGTGGATGATGAAGCAGCTGCTCCCCCTTGTGACCAGAATTGAACATCCCCTCAGGAGAAGGTTAAATTGCCTCTGTGTCTGTCTCTGTCTCGGTTCTATGTGTATATGGGCATTGAATGTTTGCCCTATATGTACATAATGTGATCCGCTCTGAGTCCCCTTCGGGGTGAGAAGGGCGGAATATAAATACTGTAAATAAATAAATAAATAAATAAATAAAGGAGGGTCAACAGAAAAAATATGGTATCAACAATAACATAATAATAACAATAATAATAATAATAATAATAATAATAATAATAATAATAATAATAACCACATTATACTGTTTTATATAGCAGTGTAGACTTATATAATCCAGTTCAATGCAGTTTAGTCTGCATTATATGAGTACATTGTCTATTATCATGCAGTTCAAACTGCATGATATGGTGTAGATGAGACCTGAGTCTACAGAAAAGGGTAAAAGTCCACTTTTTCTTCTCCTTCTGCACTGCTGAGTGAATTGGGTGCAAACTACTTTTGCACTTTGAACTCAGTTTGCACCAATGGAAGTAAGATGAGGACAAAAGAGGAAAGTGGGAGGAAGAGTGAGAAGCTGGGATATTTTAAAAGCAGCCTTTGCAACCACAGAGGATTAATTGGGACTGCCAAACTGAAACAGTTGAAGGAATGAGTTCTTTGCTTATTTTGAAAAAAAAAAAACAGTTTTACAATTTCCAATGTGTTCCATGAGGCTTATTCCCAGGTATTTGGGCATAGGATTGTAGCCATAAGTACATAAAACAGGGCATTGAATGGATTACAGTTGCTGAGTCTTTAAAGCTAACAGAGTGGCCAGGAATCTTTTCCAAGGTGCTTGATATTTGATAGGAAGCATCTATAGAGTGAGGAGGGAAGCAGGGAAGGAGGGAGAGTTAAAGAATGACATTTCCCCTTAATTGACACCTTTGAACCTGTCTTCATTTGTCACATCAGACTACCTATTAAAAAGACCTGGCACATTATAAATATTAAAGTGTTTTGTTTTAAGTCTGGGCACCCTGATAATAAAAGATATGTAAATCATTACCTTTATATCAATAACAACCATAGCCCTATTTTCTCTCCCTCTGTCATCTACTGTAACATGAAAAGATGTATACATGCTGCAATTCCCTCTGCCTTTTTAAAAAAGAAACAAAACCTTGTTTTTAAAGATCATTTTTTAGAATGATGTTATGATTGTTCCCATTGGTGTAGATTCCATGAAAGCATCTCCCCACTCCTGTTCAGATTAACAACTGACCCAATAAACTAAAGAACAAGAAAATAAATTTGCTCTTATAATTCATATGCATTCTTATCCCTGTCTTTTAAAAAATCCTGCCTTTTGGTGGGAAGAGAGGTTGAAAGAGGCTGACAAAATGCCCATACACACAGCCTATTTGATGCTTCCGCTCTCTACCAGTTGTCACCTTCCATTAAGCAGCTCAGCAATAAGCATTTCCAGGTTTGCCAACTGAGCATGAAGAGTGGAAAGCAAAGCCAACCCACAAAACACCTACTGCCATGCAAATGTGGCTTGTTGTAGAAGCAGCTTAGATAAACCCACATTATCAATTTCTCATTAAACTGCCCCAAATCTTAATTGTTTCAAAGAAACAATTTCAAAGAAAGTGTGTCAAGCAAGAATAAGTGATCCATTTAAAAAAGCATTTCTAAAGTATTTTTTAAAAATACAATGTGTACGTATCATGAATTCATACTTTATAGATACATAGGTTATTCTAGAATCTTTGGAGGCAGAGATGCATGAAGATCAGCTTTGACAGTGATAAATATGAACCCACACAATGGCCTAAATCCAGTTGTTAGACTCAAATAGAATAGGCTTTAATGAGAAATTGCTATGGATTTGATCGGTCTATTTTATGGGATTGATACTGTATATGCTCATGTGTAAGTTGACCTCGTGTATAAGTCGAGGGCAGGTTTTGGGGCCAAAATGATGGATTCTGATATGACTAGTCGACAGGTTGAGGGTCATTCTATGGAGAAGGGAAAGCACTATATCCACCTTAGGGGACCGTTTGCCATTGGCCATTAATGGCATTTCACCACCTGGGCATTCAGAAAAGGCCAGAAGTGGCACCACAACAAAGAAAGTAGAGTGGGTTGGTGCATCCTTTTGGTTCTCCCAGAACAGACTAAGTTCTCACTTTTCACTCTCTACTTTTTTGACAAGAGGTAAGACACAGTACTTACATTGGGTTGGAGGTTTTTTTTACTAAAATTTCTAGACTTATACATAAGTATGTAGGGGAACTGAATTTGAACCAGTGGTAAATATCTTTCATAGGATAATAGAATAATAGAGTTGGAAGAGACCACATGGGCCATCTAGTCCAACCTCCTGCCATGCAGGAAAGCACATTCAAAGTAGCCCTGACAGATGGCCATACAGCTTCTGTTTTAAGGTTTCCAATGAAGGAGCTTCCACCTCACTCCAAGAGAGAGAGTTCCATTGTTGAACAGCTCAAACAGTCAGGAAGTTCTTCTTAATGTTCAAGTGCTATCTCCTTTCCTGTAATTTGAACCCATTGCTCCTAGTCCTAGTATCAAGGGCAGCAGAAAACAAATCTGCCCCCTCTTCCTTATGACACCCTTTCACATATTTATACATGGCTGTCATGTCTCCTCTCAACTTTCTCTTCTGCAGTCTAAACATTCCCAGCTCTTTAAGATGCTCCTCATAGGAATTCATGGTATCCAGACCTTTGATCATTTTAGTTGCCCTCCTCTGGACATCTTCTAACATGTCAATATCTCTTTTGAACTGTGGTGCCCAGAATTGGACACCATATTCCAGGTGAGGTCTAACAAAAGCTAAATACAAAAGCACAATGACTTCCCTTGATCTAGATCAGTGGCTTTCAATCTGTAGGTCCACAGATGTTTTTGGCCTCCAACTCCCAGAAATCCCAACAGCTGGTAAACAGGTTGGGATTTCTGGGAGTTATAGGCCAAAACACCTGGGGACCCACAGGTTGAGAACTCCTGATCTATACTTTGGCTTTTTTAGCTGCTGCATTACACTGTTGTCTCATGTTCAACTTGTTGTCCACTAAGATTCCAAGATCTTTTTCACATGGACTGTTGTCAAGCCAGACATCAACTATCCTGTATATTTGCAATTCATGTTTTCTGCCTAAATGTAGTATCTTTGAGGCAGAATGGATAGAATATCAGTTAAAAGCTAGTGGTAAATCTCTGGATGATCTGGAATATGTTAACAGTAGGCTGATTAAAGTAAAGCCTATTGTTTCCAAGTCTCCTTTTCTTGTAATTTATTAATTAGAATATTTATACCCCTGCCTGAATCCTTAATTTACAGGAACTGACAAGTAGATTTGTTTTTTGTGATCAGGTTTTGCTGGATTGCAAGTTCCATCATCCCTAGTTAGTGGCTGGAGATATTCATATGACAAGAAATTATGGATCTATTTTATTACTATATAGCAATGATAAAATATTTATTTCTGTTTTGCCAGAAAGATTGATGAAACACATTCCCCAGAATATTCATGAATATCGAAATGGATTCATACCAAAAAGACAATTAAGGAATGATGGAAGGCCTGGACATTATTGAATTTTGTGAACATCCTAATGGGAAGAAGGCTATTTTGATTTTCTTGGATGCAGAGAAAGCATTTGACAACATTTCTTAAAATGATCTTTTTCAAATATTGGAAAGAATTGATCTTGGAAATATAGTATCTAAGCTATAAAGATAATATATTCAACCCCAAAAGCTTAGATATTGGTTAATGGTAATATAATAGCACTAATTGAGATACAAAGAGGAACTAGACAGGAATGCCTTCTTCTATCTGCTATTTATTTTGGAGCTGGAAACTTACTGAGAAACATCAGACAAGATGTGTGGACTGAAGGTGAAAAAGGAACAGTGATGATCTTGAGATAATGACAGGAAATCTTCTAATTTCAGTGAAGTTTCTTAGGGGGAAATCAAGTCATTTGGGGCACATTCTAGGTTTAACGTATGAGAAAACAAAAATGTGATTCATGATCATAGGCCATCACTTGTGCCGAGTATAATTGCCTTCCAAGGATCGGGTCTTGGCAGTGGGCCCATAAGTGACTGGAGAGACTTTTTCTGGATCCACAATGGTCTTTCACAGTGAGGACATTGATTTCCAGATGGATGGTGGTCCTGAAAAAGGTTGGTTTGAGGGGCCTTTTTCTTGACATGTTTTTCCTTTTCACCTGTTTGTGCCTCTTCAAAATCCACAGCACTGTTGGTAACAGCTGACATCCAGTTAGAACACTCTAGGGCAAGGACTTCCCAATTTTTAGTGTCTTTGCAAAAATTCTTAAAGTTAGTTTTAAGCCCATCTTTAAATCTATTTGGCTGTTCACCAACATTCTGTTTTCCATTCTTGTGTTGAGAGTAAAGTAACTGTTTTGGGAGACAGTGTTTGGGCATTCAAACATCATAGCCAATCCAGTGAAGTTGGTGATGGGGATCATCGCTTTGATGCTGGTGGTCTTTGCTTATTTCAGAACACTGACATTTGTCTGCTTGTCTACCCAAGAGATTTACAGGATTTTTTGAAGGCAATGATGATGGAATCGTTCCAAAAGCTAAGAGTGACATTTGTAGATGGTCCACATTTCACGGACACATAACAGAGTTATGGAGGATAATTTGGAGTTATAAATATGAACTGTTTCAAATAATTATAAAAAGTCAACAGGCGATTTGAAGGCACAGACACCTAAAAATCTGTTTACCTCTTACATTTTGTGCAATTTTCCATTACTGGATTGCTTTCTAAACTTATTGTAACCAAATGTTCATCCTTTTTTCTCACCTACGTATTTCTTTTGCAAGAAAACTACCTGCAGAAGTTAATAAAACCAGTTACCATACTGAACTGTGTTCTTTAAAAACTGCAGGATAATAATTTCCCTAGACATCATTTCATATTTATTGTAATGTGAGAGCAACTGAGACTTGCCTATGATTAACCAGGGATTCGTTTATTTAGTTACCCAAACTTTCTATGAAGTTGTAAGACCAAATTCATAAACATGCAACAATAAGACATATATCTTTGATTTAGTCTCAACATTTTCTCTCTCACCCACAAAAATTATCTGAAGTCCTGCAGCCATAAGATAACAATTAAGCTGTTGCAGAAGTTAATTCCTAAATGAAAACACATAGAAATATTGAAATTCTAAGTGCTGCAAAATTGTTGTAAACTCCTTTACTTCAGGAAATGTTTAAAGTGTCTTTCTGCCTTATAGCACTGACAACAACAATATGTATTAAGATAGAAAAATAACACTACTTCAGTATCTATCTACCTCAAGAAAAGTTTGCATGCATGAATTCTATTCATTTCACACACTGACTAAATCTGCCTTGGTGTCCTAGTTGATTATGAGACAGCATTGTGGTGTTGCAGCTACTAAAGAGCCAGTAAAAGCTTACGTTTTATTCACAGAAGTGGAGTGTTTATGTTTATGAATTTGGTCTTACAACTTCATAGAAAGTTTGGGTAACTAAATAAACGAATCCCTGGTTAATCATAGGCAAGTCTCAGTTGCTCTCACATTACAATAAATCCCAGAAACCATTTTATCTGTTGTTGTAATTATATATAAAGAAAAAAGGAGGGTGGGGAGGAAAGAAAAACCACGAATGGTGAATAAATTTTCTATTTAAGTGATGGCTAGGTGTACAATTAGAGTATTGAGAATGGACTGGAATAAACAAACTGAAAATTCTGGCAGTATAAAATTAAAACGAAATCTTTTTTATGTAGGGGGTGGATTGTTAACATAAGAGTAGTGAGAATGAAGGGCGAAAGATAATAAAATATTATCTAGAAACAAATTGTTGAAATACAGTAGTAGAACATATGAGGCATCATAAGATCAATTTAAACTAAAAGGGATTTCTTTTAGGGGAAATATTAAAGTGATGAATAAAAGATGAAAACACAAGAATTTAATCTTTAGCAAAAAGATTACATTGTTTATATTAATATTACTCATGATTATGTTTTTTTAAAATATATTGTCTATATTTAGCAGAAGCTGAATTATAGAATCACAGAGACATAGAGTTGAAAGAAGCCACATGGGCCATACAGTCCCACCTCCTGGCATTCAAAGACAGATAATTCCACTGTTGAACAGCTCTCACAGTCAAGATATTCTTCTTAATGTTAAGTTGGAATTGCTCCAAATTCTAATCTCCAAGGCAGCAGGAAAAAGTCTGCTTACGACATCCTTTCACATATTTATACATGGCTATCATGTCTACTCCCAACCTTCTCTTCTGCAAGCTAAACATACCCAGATCTTTAAGATGCTCCTCATAGGGCTTCATGGTCTCCAGACCTTTGATTATTTTAGTTGCCTTTCTTTAGACCCCTTCCAGCTTGTCAATATCTCTTTTGAACCAGAATTGGACACAGTATTCCAGGTGAAGTCTGACCAAAATCCAACTAAGTAGTAGAAAAAGTATATTAATTTCATAGTTGTCTTTGCTTGAGGAAGGGAGAAGTCAGTTTTTAAGTGCTTTTAAAAAAATGATAATTAATTAAAAAGGGAGGATAGAATTTATTTGGTGGTTTTAGTTGCCAGGTATAGGGGTTTTAGTTGCCAGGTATAGGGATGTAATGGGGTGGGAATATTATGGATTATTTTTGTATTGGATTCTTTTGTTGTTCTATTTTTTATTATTTTAGTGTCAGTGTTTTATTGTTTTATTTGTTAAATTTTAGTTAAATTTTTCTTGCTAGCTAGTTATTTGGAGAGTTATATTCAAAAAAAACATTTTTATAGTTCTAGGATGTCTTAAGGTGCATCTACACTGCAGAATTAATGGACCTTGACACCACTTTAACTATCATGGTTCAATGCTATAAAATCATGGAATATGTAGGTTTACAAGGATTTTTGCCTTCTATGCTCAAGAATGCTAGTGCCCACTCAAACTACATTTCTCAGGATTCCATAGCATTGAGCCACGACAGTTAAAGCGCTTTTAAGCTGAATTAATTCTACAGTGTAGATACACCCCTAGATACAAAGATGCTTCTCCTGTCAGAGAAGATTTTAGTTGGAATCCTCTGATGGACTGACTTCTTTTTTGGAGAATTCCACAGAAATAAAAGGGAAGCAAAAGGAAAAAAAATTGGTTGGAGAAATTGTTTCAACATCAACACCTACGGGCACATTTAGCCACCCTTCCTCCAGAATCAAAGATTCACATCTTAAAAATAACAGTGTCATAGAGCTCATGTAACCTTTAAAAATGAAGAACATGTGTGCATTTGTATTAGTGTCATCATCAGTGAAAGAGTCTTTCCACCCCCAGTTAAAAGCAATGACTTCAGCAAAGTAGGAAAACAACCTGTGCTATTTATGGCAAGGCAAGGCAAGACAAACTCCACTTTACCCCCTAGTGAGGAAATGGCTTTTCTCTTGAAATGTCAGGGGGGAAATGGAAATGAAAATATATGGCGCTAAAAAGATTATTTATGAGCATGATCTTTGCTAACAATTGTGTGTGTTTTCTTAACTGCAGTAGACTTGGATTTGGGATCATACACACAACCCCTTCTGCAATTGCTTTGCCAGTGGGTTAAACAACTGCTTTTATTATAACGTCTGTAGAAATAAAATAAAAAATCCTCAAAGGGTCCAATGAGTTAGGATATATAATTACACTTCCTCAACAGCATTTCAGTCTCTCCAACATTCAGGATATTTTCTTTTCACACTCACTTCAATAAAACATTGAGTGCATAGTGACCTTATCCAGTATGTAATCTGGGGCCTTTCTCATAACACAAATATAGCACCATGTTTGCTTTTACTGCCATGGCTGCAGCCTATGGAAACCTGGCACTTCTAGTCTGGTAAGGTATTGGGAGAACTTCCTGGCTGAGAGCTATACACTCTCCCTCCCTAAACTGCAGATCTCAGGATTTCAGAGGATGGAACCACAGTAGTTTAGTTGGAATTATAACACCAGAATTATTAGCATGAAGGGGCTCTAGGCAAGAATATAAAGGCACAAGTATGAACTCTTTGGGTGTCAAACCAAGTATTATGCTGCTGCTGTTGTTGTTGTTGTTGTTTTTGTTTGTTTGTTTGTTTGTTTTCAAACCATTTCTGAATATGAAGACTCTAAGGAAAACCTATTGCAGTGCTTCCATGTCAAGATCTGTTCCGAGAAGGTTTGCTTTTGCCTTTCTCTGAAATTGAGAGAGTGTGGTTCACCCAAGGTCAACCTTGTCCCCCAGCTGCACCCATACCTTGGGAAGTTACACTTAGCCACAGTGGTCCATGCTCTGGTTTCATCCTGCATAGATTACTGCAATGCACTCTATGTGGGGTTGCCTTTGAAGACTGCCCGGAAGCTTCAACTGGTCCAACGGGCAGCAGACAGGCTGCTCACTAGAGCGGTGTACAGGGAGCATACTACTCCACTGGCTCCCAGTCTGCTTCCGAGTACAATTCAAAGTGCTGGCTTTAGCCTATAAAACCCTAAACAGTTCCGGCCGAGTCTACCTATCTGAACGTATCTCCCTCTATGAACCACCTCAGAGATTAAAATCACCTGGGGAGGCCCTGCTCTTGATCCCACCTTCTTCACACATGCAACTGGTGGGGACGAGAGACAGGAACTTCTCAGTGGTGGCCTCTCACCCGTAAAACTCCCTCCCTAGCAATATCAGGTCAGTCCCTCCCTCCTAGCCTTTAGAAGAAGATTAAAAACCTGTCTTTGGGAGCAGTTTTCCCCCCTGTTCCATGTTAAGAATCTGACAATGCAGAATTTGGGGACAAACATTTGGGGAGTATGGCACTCTAGCCTTCACCCTACCTTTCTTCCCCTAGTTATTTGTAACACTGTACCTCACAATCTGAAAAACATGTCACCAATTGTGTGCATATATGTGTAGTCCTAACAACTTTATTGCTTGACTGAATTTTTGAAAATTATTTTTTTGTGTTCTGATTTCTGTTCTGTGACACTCTAAATATCTGCTTTCAAAACATATTTGGGATGCTATTGAAAGTGTGAAAGATGTCAGGAAGGTGTCGGATGCTGCTTTAGATTAGGGTCTGCTGGAGCAAGGCTGCCGGAGGAGAAAAACGCGAATACAAATAACCCATGTTTTATGTTTCATCTCTTAAAAAAATTGTCAAGCTGTCTAACAGCAGCTGGAGAGTTTCTGTCCTACAAAGAAGTGCCCACAAGAATAGATTAGCATTTAGATACTCATTTTCTTTAAAAACTGTGACAAATCAGATTGGTAAAAGGAAAACTAGCATCTGAGTTTGCCTTATATTTCCAGTTAATTCCCGTTCTGTCAACAGGTGCATATATGGTTTGGTTTAATTTAATTTAGGGATGCCTTTCTCTCTCTCTCTTCTCCAGAGACAGTTACAAATGACTTCAAGCAACGAAACAGGTGTTTTGGCACGGTCCGTCCAGCAGACGGAAAACAATGCCCTCTCTAGTGTCATTGTCTTGTGACATATTCAATCATTGTTACTTCCTGATGAGAAGATCAGCGAGCCTTGCTGGTAACGTCCTATTTAGTATGCACATTTTGGGCAAGCTGTTGTCATAAAAAGTCTTTAGGAAGAAAATCACCAAACCAGGTTTTAAAAGCTTCTGGCAAGTTGCTGAAGTGGATGCTACATTTTGGGAAGTCAACAGTCAGGATTATGGGTAGTTTTCAGTTCTACACAAATTTAGAAAATGTGGAAAATTCATCTTTGATGTTGACTAAGTATTTTAACATCATTTTTATAAAGGAGGAAATTAAGGATTCAGGAATAATTTAAAGCCAACAAGAGTAGCCATTTGAATCACGTGTAGAGAAGGAAACTATATTGCCATTCACATATTAAAAGTTTATCCTTTATGCGTGCTGGAAGAAGCAAAGACCACCAGCATTGAAGCGATGCTCCTATGCCATCAACTCTACTGAACTGGCCACATTGTCCAAATGCCCGATCACCGTCTCCCAAAGCAGTTACTATACTCCCAACTCAAGAATGGAAAATGGACAGGAAAAGAGATTTAAAAATGGGCTTAACGCTAACCTCAAAAAGTGTGGTATAGACACTGAAAACTGGGAAGCCCTGGCCCTTGAGCTCTCTAACTGGAAGTCAGCTGTGATCAGCAGTGCAGTGGAATTCAAAGAGGCATGAATGGAGGGTGAAAGGGAGAAACATGCCTAGAAGAAGGTGTGTCACGCCAACACTGGCCGGGACTGCCTTCCACCTGGAAACAGATGCCCTCACTGTAGAAGAACATTTGGGTCAAGAATAGGACTCCACAGTCACCTATGTACCCACCACCAAGACACTGCACTTGGAAGGCCATCATACTTGGACAACAAGGGATTGCCTAAGTAAGTAAGGAAAAGGGTATCATAGTTGCTTGAATGTTGAACTATGACTCTGGAGACCAAGGCTCAAATCCTCATCTGACCATGGAAACCCATTGTGTGAGTCTTGGCAAGTCACATTCTAACAGTCCCAGAAAACCCTGTGATATGTTCATGTTAGGATTGGCATAAATTGGAAACAACTTGAAGAAACACAACATCATCAACAAATACAGCTACTTCTTAGAATCCTTTTCTCCTTACTTCCTCTTCTATTTTTCTTTCCTTACTTATATGGGTTTCTTTGGGTCTCATTTAAAAAAGCACATTTTGGTTCCCATAGCTACAAAGATATATATATATGTGTGTGTGTGTGTGTGTGTGTGTGTGTGTGTAGCTTCTTCTCAGATCTCAGAAGCAAGAAGAAAGCTCAACCACATTTTTGAGAAACAGGAGTTATCTGCTGAATGCTCTGCATAATTATTTGCCTGACCCTAAGACTAGCATTAACATTCAAATATGTATTGGAGGGAGATGTTCAAACCTACCAAATGTGGGTTTTTGTGGAAAGCTGTGCACTCCTGGAATTTATCTGGATGAAGAAGAGGATTTATTTTACAAATAATCTGTTTATAATATTTTGGGTGAAGATGCAATGTGAAGACAACCCAGTATAACAATGGCATGAACACTCTAAAAGCTTAAAATAAAACTGATGTTATAGCTTCCATGTTTCCACAGCCTCTCATCACCTTCCTCCCCCTCTCTGTCAACTGCCCTCTTTAGCTGACCTAAGTCTCTCCGACTCTGTCATTCCTTCCTATCTCCCTGGTAACCAGAAACACATATTCTGTTCTCTTCTTCTTCCACATTACATTCAATGGAGGCATACCAAGAATAAGTAAATATTTCTTGAAAAAGAGAAGGCCAGTGTGATGACTCATGGGCCATGTAGTCCTGTTCCTAGTACTGTTGTGACAGATGAAGAGGAAAACTTGGGTTTCCCACCGTTTCTGCCAGATTTGGAGCCCTTGCAGCTGCAAGATGTTTGCCCACAAGAAGTCAGCCAAACAAGCCTTGAGCAGAAATCTCCCCCATTTTCTCGCCGGCTTTATTATAATCAAGATAGAAGCGCTCGGGAGGCGACTCGCCGGAGCGCCAGGATAGCTGCCAGACAATCAGATGATTAAGTCTCTTTCCCTTGGGAAAGTTTAAGGAGTCATGCATCTGGACAGTATAGGTTTCGTTTCTTGTTCCCCAGAGAAAGTGTTCCTTGGCGGGAAAACAAGATCCTATATAGGTGTTTGCCCGCAAAGGAATCCTTGCGGAGTCAATTCATCGGCTTGAGGAGTGAGATCGTGTGTAGACTTCGTACTCCAGTTCCCAGTTCCCAGATTAAGTTTCCTGCCCAGCCTTGTACCGTGGACTTCTATGGACCCAGTTCTAGATTCATGTTTCCAGTTTGATCTTGCCAAGTTTCAAGTCTCACCTTGCCTTGCGTTTTAAACCACGGACCTTGCTTCCCAGTCTCAAGCCTTGTTTTCCAGTTTCCTTCGGATTTACCTTAAGCCTCAAAGACTATGGACAGTTCCCCACACTATTGCTTGCCAAATAGTGTGTGTTTCGGTGAAGTGGATTATAACTTTGGATTTTAATATCACATATTGGACATTGTTTTCCTGGACTATATTTGACCTTTCCTGAAAGGTCTACTTCTGAACTATATTCTACACTTGTTTTTATTGACTTTATACATTTCCTTAATAAAGATATTAGATAGATTCTGGTCTCTGCGCATGGTTATTGGTGTTCTGCAGCCTGGGTCCTGACAGCCAGCCACCTTCTTTTGGGATGAAGAGATGGCTGCCCTTCTCATCCTTTCTTTTAAAGAACATTTGTCTCTAAAGTTAAGTCCACCATTATACAAATGTGTTGATGATTCACCCCCTCTCAAAGATTATTTACTAGGTCTTTCAAGGCAACTCTGTGTTAACTTCCAGTGGAAGAATACTATGGAATCACCTGGAGCACCTAGCAAATTCCGAGAGAGAGAATTTTTCTCTAAGAGAAGATAAGTGAAAGTATGGTAAGGGTTTCTTACTGTACTTTTGGTTGAACACTTTAAGTCAGACCCAAGTTGCACATACACAAGAGCAACGAGGCTGTCCTTTTTTCCTTCCAGAGTTGGCCAAAGATGTTCAGCTACATCTGAAAAAGGGCAAGTGGCAGCTGGAGGCTTCCAATGTCTCTGGATTGATAAATTCACTCTTAGGTTTCATTCTGAAATATAAAGGAGCTATCTGAGGTGCTGAGCACTAATCCTGCTCTACCCCAACTCGTTTCAGTACTTTGGATAACTGTTTTAAATGCTGTAATAAAACAGAGAGTTTACCAGTCAGTTGGCATGGGAAGCCATTAGCCACTGCTGGACAAGATGGTAAAAAGGTAAAGGTTTCCCCTGACGTTAAGTCCAGTCATGTCTGACTCTGGGGGTTGGTGCTCATCTCCATTTCTAAGCCGAAGAGCCGCCGTTGTCCGTAGACACCTCCAAGGTCATGTGGCCGGCATGACTGCATGGAGCGCCGTTACCTTCCCGCTGGAGTGGTACCTATTGATATACTCACATTGGCATGTTTTCGAACTGCTAGGTTGGCAGGAGCTGGAGCTAACAGCGGCCGCTCCTGCCGCTCCCGGGGTTTGAACCTGGGACCTTTCGGTCTGCAAGATGGTACTTGTCTCTATCTACTCTGCAGATGAGACTTAACTGGCCAAATGAATATTACTTTAGTATTGTTGACCCTCCATTATATTTGAGAATGACAGGCAAGTTTAGGGGATGAAGGAAATTCATATGGCACATACATATTTATGTATGTATGTATATCAGTATGTATGCATTTATTTATTTGTTTATAGCCTGCTTTCCTCTTATAAAAGAGAACTCAAAGTGACTCACAAGACTAAAAACAATACAACTTTCAATTTCAAACCTACAAATATAAACATTAAAGTAGAATTAAACATATAATTATTAAATACGAATAATTAAAATAACATAAAACCACTAAAAACTGTTACAATATCAAAGCACCCTCCAGTAGAGGGGAACGTCTCTAGGGGTGCATATGCCAGAGGACTGCTCAGCTTTTGCTGACTGGTTACTTCATTGTGCCTAATGGTAGGGTGTGTCTTGATTTCTTTCTTCCTTTTGCTCCTAATCTTGGCATCATAAAATATGCTGTGAGCCTGTGTAATATTTATTCCTCTCCATTTTCCTTTTGATCCACTTGTCCCTGTGCTGGGGACAAGTAAGCATTGCCAAGGAAACCATCTGTTTCTGTTATGCCTCAGGGCTCACATACACAATCAAATATCAGCACTGGTTTTGTTTTTCTATTCTTCATTAGTTATGGAGTCTGGCAATCAAGAATGCTATAATCCTACCTGTGAGACAGTTGTGAGTTCAACATGGTTGGCTTACCAATGGCAAGAGTCAGACTCATTGAGAGAGAATGTCCTCTCTTAACACATTTTTGCAGGTGGCATGGAAGATAATTTTGTAGTTTCCTTGGGCTGTTTTCCCAAAAATATATCAAAAACTGTCTGTCTGGACTACATAGTAACTTGGGTCATTTTTGAACTGAGTATAAAATTTTAGGATACATTTGTGTTAACATTAACATTGTGGACTGGAGAAATAAAAGTACATTTTTCTATTAGCTATCTATCCATCCATCCAACATATACCCCGTCTTTCTCCCATTAGGGAGAGTTTTCAAAACGTATATTAATTTACCTCTCTGTTTCAGAAAAAAACCTTTCATCAAATGTCTTATAGGTTCAGAGATGAGAGAAAAGGTAATCTGATCCAAGTCAGAGTTGAAAAATGGATGAGATAATTGTTTCACCTTCAACCCATGAAGAACTCTAGCAAGAAAAGATCACCCAGTCCCAAACTTGGAGACCAGTTCTAAACAAACAGCAATAAGTTGAAGGGATATGTTCTGCCCGGATAAAAGATGTTTAACGTGCAACATGAAAGTTATCTTAAAATATTTGAAAGACTGACTCATAGGTGCTGGGGCAAAGCTACTGCTCTAGAGGTGAGGAACTGAACCAAAAAGCTCAAGTTGCAGGAAACTATATAAGGAAGGGTGAGCAGGCTAAAGGATCTATGAGCTCCTTTCCATCTAAGTGGTTCTTTATGTCTTCTTTTGATTAGTGTTCTTGAAAAAATAAATATCAATGTTCTTAAAGCTAAAGCCAGCCATGTACTTGTTCAGTTATTAAACAAGAGATGAAGTAGGGGTTTAATGGTAAAAGAAGCAGATCTTAGAAGAATTACTTTTGGGCAATTCAGCTTCTAGAATCCCTTACAACACTAGATCCCGGGAGCGTAATAGAAATTAACTGTTCAATAGCATTGTGCAATCCAGGTAAACTGGGATTCGTTTGATGTCCTGGCTTTTGGTCGGGGCCCCAATGCATTTTTTGAGAACCTCTCGAATACGGGAGGGCAGATATCTGTATTTGCTCTGGGGGTGCTGAAAGGTTCATTTTTTGTCAGTCCATTATGGCAGGGGGAGGGCTTCCCAGGCTCCCCTTCCCATCAGTTTAGGCATTTAGGCTGTTTGTTTCCACTCTAGAGGAGAGGCACTCATTTGCAGGCTGGCCACACATGCTTTAAGGAAAATCCTTATCTGTTTCTATTTCAGGGGAGAGGATCTCGGCTGTAGGCAGGCACACAATTTAAGGAGGCTTCTTATTCTTAAAGCTGTTTTTTCTACTCTAGAGGAGAGGTGCTTGGCTGCAGGAGATGCAGGCATGTGCTGTCTTTCTCTCAACAGCATCGGCACACCACAGCTTTCCCAGAGAAATTTTAAGGAGGCCCAGAGGAAGAGCAATAACCTGGGAGCTCAGTGGAGTTGTATCCTTCCTGGACTACCTTAAAAATGCCTTGTCTTGCCTGCAAGGCTGCAATATCCATTCTGCTGAGATTTTACCTCCTTAAAGCTGTTTCTACTTTACTCTAGAGGAGAGGTAGGTTTCACTTTTTGTTTGCTGGGATTACTATTATTAATAATAATCTTTTAGAAGTATTTCCTGAACAAAAGGAAGGGGAGGAGAAAAAGAAGCTAAAAGATTCAACTGTGATGCCAAATAGGGGAGGAGGAGCCAAGATCGGCTTGCTTTCATGTCGAGCAGGTTTTCATACAAGGAGGGCCCTTCCTGATACATGCTCCTGAAAGTACTGAAAATGCCAGAAGTGCTGCAGGTACAGAAGGAGATGGGATCCACGCACAACTCTACTGTTCAAAGATCTGCAATAAGTATACAGCAAAATACCCCTTAGCTTCTCCTCCCACATTTTAGCCCCCCCCCCTCTCTCTCTCTCTCTCTCTCTCTCTCTCTCTCCTCCCCTCCATTCTTACATCAGAATTGGGGAGGGAAGAAATTATCTGGGGTAACACATGGTGGAAAGTAAAAGGTACTGAGTGGATCAGTACTCTTTTCCATGAGCCATAATTTTCTGCTAAGTAAGAATAAAGTTATCTATGTAATAAGTGAACCTGGAAGACTTATCACATAAAGGCTAGAAGGCTGCCAGGGAGACATATGTTAATTGCATTCAGATTTGTGAAGGGACAGTAGTGGCAAAATGGAATAAGTACATTTTAAAGACAGTTTAAGAAAATACCCTGCAAAGACCTTAGGTGAGTTTCTTGTTTGTTTTATTCTCTTCCCCACGCTTGACTTCTCTGATCTCAGGGGCAACAGGTACATGTCCTGAGCAATTTGTGGACTGTACCTGTGGCAGTCTGTTACTGTTGGAAAGGATGAAAGCTAGCTGGGATCTGTAAACTTCTAGCTGACATGTTGCATTAGGTGACACTGCACATGAAATAGAAAATGACAGGTTGGTTCCCACAAGTTAAGCAGCCCCATGAAACATCTGAGTCAGGCCTTCAGGAAGGCCTTCTAGGGCTCCATTTGAAACCCTTTTGAAACAGCAGACTAGCTCAGAGATACAGAAGAGATCATACTGGCAAGAAATATCCAAACCCCACACAAGTCAACAAAATTCTTTTTAACAACCTTCAGAATTCCAACATTGGTTTCGCCTGAGCAATATGCTCTGGTTTCATGTTGATATTCAACTGAATGATGAAATTGTATGACAACAGGGGATATACAGTTCCGTTTCTCTCTTTAATTTAATTTGGCATTTCTACAGACATTTCCTTTCCAACTTCAATTTAATCTATTTGGTGGCAACAGGAATGGTACAATGTGCTACATACCACTTCTGAATATGGAATGAGAAAATAGGTTTAAGGAAATGACAGTTGTCTTTTCTTTTACATTCTGGCCTGAGTCCTATTGGTAGTCCCAACCAGAGGAAACCTATTGAAGTTTTTTTTGTTTTTGTTTCAGGAGTGACTTGAGAAACTACAAGACTCTTCTGGTGTGAGAGAATTGGCCACCTGCAAGGACGTTGCCCAGGGGATGCCTGGATGTTTTGATGTTTTTACCATCCTTGTTGGAGGGTTCTCTCATGTCCCTGCATGGAGCTGGAGCTGATAGAGGGAGCTCATCCACACTCTCCCCAGGTTGAATTAGAACCAGAAACCTTCAGGTCAGCAACCCAAACTTCAAGTCATCAGTCCTGTCAGCACAAAGGTTTGATCCACTGCACCACCAGGGGTTCCACACCCATTGAAGTGATCCTGTTTTTATACATGTTGACTGACCATTCAATAATAAGATCAATTGACCTTTTCCAGTTGGAATTAACAATAGAATTCAGGCTTATTAAAACTCTGTGTTCATGTTTTCATATGTTTTATTTATTTATTTATTCACTTTATTTTTATCCCCTCTTTCTCTCGATATAGGGACCCACATATCCTTTCTCCCACATTCCAGCCTGAATCTCATTGGTAGTCTAATCTAGAGCAAATGTATGTTACTTTAATTCTTTAATTAGTAATTACTAATTCAAGCAAAATTCATCCATGCTCTAATGGCCAAATTTAAGAAGTACAAAACTGGGGTGGAGTTGGGAGGAGAGCATTAATTTGACGATTTACAGGCATGCTAAGGTACCTTATAAATTGCCATATAATCCATTTTCTGATCTCAAATTATCTGCTTTGAACTGGATTATATGACACTGTAGACTCATATAATCCAGTTCAGAGCAGATAATCTGGGATCAGATACTGGCAGTGTAGATCCAGCCTGAGTCTCCAATTTCGGGGAGCAATCCAGCTGCAGAACTATGTCTTAAGTACGCTCAGCTCCTTGAAAGTTTAGACTAAAGGTTAGAGTAGGTCCATTACCCCAGTGAGTTGGAAACCTCCCAAAACTACTGCTAAAAGGAACTGGACTGACATTTTCACCCATCTCTCCTTATTATTGAACAAGCATGGATGGCATGTAATCTGCTTCTTGCCTTATAGAATCATAGAGTTGGAAGAGACCCCAGTCCAACTCCCTGCCAAGAAGCAGGAAAATTGCATTCAAAGCACCCCCGAAAGAATTTAAAAGCAAGGAAAGCTCCAGGGGAACAGAATATTATAAAAGTTTTAGAGAAGTACTGATTCCAAAATTATTAGAATTGTATAATGGAATAATGGAAGGAGAGAAGATACCAGAATCAAAGCACCCCCGACAGATGGTCCCTTCTTACTGAGGACTCTTCTTCACTGCCTTATAAAATCCATATTATAAAATCATAATCCACAATTATCTGATTTGAACTTGATTATATGAGTCTACACTGCCATATAATCCAGTTCAAATCAGATAATCTGGATTTTATAAGGCAGCGTAGAAGGAGCCTTAGTGCCTCCATCACTTGGTGAGTCTTCATAACTGATTCCTTTCAC
Source organism: Anolis carolinensis (assembly GCF_035594765.1). NCBI lineage: Eukaryota > Metazoa > Chordata > Lepidosauria > Squamata > Anolidae > Anolis > Anolis carolinensis. The sequence continues at coordinate 223,804,253 of NC_085843.1, read as the reverse complement.
ACTGCATTATAGGTAAATATTCAATTTACTGGCCACAGAATCCTGTGGTTTGTAGTGTGATGAAGTCAAAGAGCTCTCTGGCTGAGAATTCTGAATATTTTTCCCCAAATTACCAATCCCAGGATTCCATAGAATGGAACTATGACAACTATAGTGGAATCATACTGTTATAATTGTGCAGTATAAAGGAGGCCCTGGTATCCGTTTTTGGAGGTGGCAAGGGCAATGCAGAACCTCTACCTTCCTCTACCCTCATCCAAGCTTACACCTAAAAGGCTAGCAAAAAAGAGAAGATTAATTGGAGATAAATAATGTATTTTGCTCACACCTAAGGCAGGCTGGCTTCCAAAAGTGCTCATTTCTTCAGTGACAGGGAAACTATATGTTAATAGCTATTTGTCACCCATTGTGGTGCTTAAACAGCATGAACAGAACAGTATTCAGCTAATATGTCTGTGCCAAAGGCAGGCTTTCTCCCCTGTTATTATGTCTTCAGAAAGCATTTCTCTCCTGTGGTGACTATTCACAGCAATTATTAGAAGTGAAACAATTAGTAGGCATTAAATGTCCTCATTCCAGCAGTCCCTAAAATGCAACACTCACAGAAGGTCTGATCCAAAGACAACTGAGATATATAACACAAAGGCTGGTATGCTTCTTAAAAATAAATAAATGAATACATAATTAAAAAAAAGAAAAATATCTCAGCAGAGACTTTCCACACCAGGTGGATTAGAATTGCAAATGATAGTTTATAAGCATAATGTTTAAATGAGAGTTAATTATTAGAGACCATTTGGATTTTAATATCTCATTCTACACAGTGTATCAATCCAGGGCCCAGCAGTCCCCTTCTGCACATTTTTTTCTGAAACAAAAAGTTAGCATGTGCCTTTTTTCTTTGGATTTTATTGAATGAAGTCATCATCACACTGCATTCTCACAATTGGGAGATTTCCAGCAACTTGCTAAGACAATCATCCTGGGATCACACTATACGACCCTGCTTCTGTGCCAGTTTGCCACTGGACTGTGTGATAAAGTCCAAAATAATCTATTTATTTGGTTGGGTCTTGTCCCAGTGTTCCTTGTCCAAGTACATTTCTGCATTTCTCTTTGGGTGTGTTAAATCTAGAACTGGACACAATGGGCTGGTCATGAAGGGGTCTTGGGCCCCTTCTACACTGCCATATAATCCACATTATCTGCTTTGAACTGGATTATATGAGTCTACACTGCCATATAGTCTAGTTCAAAGCAGATAAATCTGGATTTTCTATGGCAGTGTAGGAAGGGCCTCAGATCTCTCATCATAATATATAGGCATGCCTACCCTATTCTGTGTGAAAATGTCACATTGTGTGTTTTACTTTCCCAGGACTACATGAATAAGCTTTGATGGGAGCAGAAGGACTCAAGGGAACACCAGAGGAAACTCCAGGTGATAAGTAAGATTAGTACACCAGAGACCTGCCATTTTGGACAAAGTGATAATGTTTATACAAAAACCCTCCAACTGTCTTGATTTGGCAGGGACCGTCTCAGGACCTTATCACATGTAGAAATTTTCTAGTTTCTACACATTTTAAAAACGAAGTTCCGCAGTGGCTAGCACACAACTCAAAGCTATTTCCAGGGGTCGCCAGGTGGACCCCATTTTAAAATTTCCTAACAACATGGAGTTTTGGGAGCTGTCTTTCAGTTCCCCTTATCTCTATGCACATGGAAGTGGCAAAATATCTCCACTGGCTCTTCAGCTTAGAAATGGAGATGAGCACCAACCCCCAGAGTCGGACACGACTTAACGTCAGGGAAAACCTTTACCTTTTACCTATGAAGTTTATTGCACAACATTATGGCTGTCCTGTCTTCACATTGTGCTTGAGTCATGCTTGAATCATCTCTTTTCATTGATGGGAAAAAGGCAATTAATCTAATGTTGCTGTTTTCCCATCATACTCCCTTGTGCAAAAATTTCCTTCCACTGCAGTTCTGGTATTGCAAAGCAGAGGAAAGTCTCACAAGAACACAGAAGCGATGTAGTCGTGGCAAAAAAGGGAGTTTAAAGTTCAAAGACAAATAGAAAAAAGCACAGCATGCATGCTCTCAGAAGGTTGAACCCAGATAGCAAGGGAAGCTGTGTGGAAGATAGATTGTGGGAATTCACATCAGTGGAGTGCCAGCACTGCACATTTGCAGTGAGGTGTGAAAATGATTGTTCCAATAATAGTATATTTCCATTTGCTTAAACAGCGTGATTGTGAAGAGACAACCCAGGTGTGATAAAGTTTTCACTCTCTCTTCCTAATGATAAGGATGGACCTGCACTCTTACCCATGCTTGTTAAATAAATTGCAGCAGGTTGTGATTACTGATGAAGAAATGTGGGTGCTTCATAAGCTTTTGTAAAAGATTTTGTGCCTTTCTGCTTGGCCTAGTGCAGCTAAAGTAAAGGTAAACTTTTTCCTGACATTAAGTCTAGTCGTGTCTGACTCTGGGGGTTGGTGCTCATCTCCATTTCTAAGCCAAAGCTGTCTGTAGACGCTTCCTAGGTCATGTGGCCAGCATGACTGCATGGACTGCTGTTACCTTCCCACAGAAGCAGTACCTATTGATCTACTCATATTTGCATGTTGTTGAACTGCTAGTTTGGCAGAACTAGTACAGGTATTAAGGCAATATGTAGACCTTATAATATAGGTTGTGAGTCCATCCCGAGTTTTATAGACACCTGTTAGAACACATGCACAAAGTCCTGGGTTCAATCCCTTCAGGTAAGACTGGAATGCCATTGCCAGTCAGGGTACATCTATACTATTAAATAGATGCAGTTTGACACACCTTTAACTGCTGTGGGTACATGCTATGGGATCATATTTTCGTAAGACACGAATACTCTTTGCCATAGAAGACTAAAGACCTTGTAAAACCACAGCTCCTAAGATTCCACAGCATTAAGCCATGGCAGTCAAAGTGAAGTCAAAATACATTAATTCTATAATGTAGATTCACCCTTTGCCTCATGTAAATCTTTCTGTGCTCCTATGGTGCTTTTCTCCAAACATCTTTTAAAATACATGCTCCAGCAATCATTTAGAACAAATTTGAGTGATTATTTTTTGCCTGACATTTCTTCAGAAGGAACTATTCTTGTTTCTTTCCCCCTCACTGCCAGGGCTTTTGTACAAAGTGGTGTCATTATAAATGCATCAGGCAATATCACACATGCACCCTTCATTTAGCCTTCTGAGCTCAATTACATCTGAGGATGTCTTGGGGTAATTAAGTAATATTAGAGTCTTGTCTTTGGATGTCTTTTTCTTTCCTTAATGCAGTTTTCCCTGTGCGAGGTCTCATAGGCTCACCCAATTGGAGTGTGCTTGGAGTTTCTGAACCTCTAATGCACTTTTGCCATGATGAGGCCTAATTGCATTTCTAAGATATGTCATTAGTGGTGAATTGGTGCTGGCTTTCAAGAGTGAGTGAGCACAACACAAGACATCTAGCGGCTTTATTTTTCAAAGCTTCAGAGGTGGGGTGTTAAGAGTGCATCTGAAAGTGGACAATTGTTGGAGACAGGGCTGATTTCTCTGTGGAGTGAAAACCTGGGTGTAATTGTCAGTTAATCATTTAGTGGAAAGGAACTAATTTGACAACAGGATGACTAATAATGTTAGTATTATTAAAGCATTACTTTTTCTAAGACATTTTATAGTTCAATGTTACATCTGTGTGGCTTGTTACATTCTGCAGGTTCTAACTTTGCAACAAGTCACTAAGGGATAGATATATGTAACACGATTTTTGTTCCTGGAATATAAATGTCATTTTCTTATTGGTTCTATCATAAAAACATGGAAACACATAGAAATATGGAAACACATAAAAACTGCAAACACTTTGTTTTTGTGGGACATCCTGCAGCACATTTTGCTATTGTTTTTCAATGAATATCTCCTTGAATTTCAACTAATTCAACATAATAATAATAATAATAATAATAATAATAATAATAATAATAATCTTTATTTATACCCTGCCACCATCTCCCCAACGGGGACTCGGGGCGGCTTACATGGGGCCATGCCCAGAACAATACAATATAAACAAAATATAATAGAACAACAAATCATAGCACATTAAACAACACAATAAAAGAAAATATACACTACATTAAACAAGATCAAAAGAACAATAAAACCAAGGGCGGGCCACATGAACACTAGGTTAAAACTCGGGGTGAGAAAGGAGGTAGGAGTAAAAACCACAGAGGACAGGGACATAAAGTGGCGGTGCAATCTGGAGGACAAATATTGAAGGAGAGCAGCAAAAGGGATTTATGTAGTGATTACTCTCCAAAGGCACAACGGAAGAGCCATGTTTTCAGGTCTTTCTTAAAGGCTGCTTATGTGGGGGCTTGCCTAATCTCACCGGGCAGTGAGTTCCACAATCGGGGGGCCACAGCAGAGAAGGCACTCTCCCTTGTTCCCAAAAGGCGGGCCTGAGATATCGGCAGTGGCGACAGGAGAGCCTCCCCTAACGATCGAAGGGTTCGGGCAGGTTTATGATAGGAGATACGGTCACATAGTTTGTGGCAGCCACAAAAATGAAGTTTCTGGAGTATAACAACTACTTTCAAAGTTAGTACTGCACAATTAAACAGGAATAACACTTTTAAACCAGGACCATAATTTTTCCAAATTTTGTTACATAGTGTAATGGGCACTCCACTTATAGAAATGGACAAATACAATAGTAGAGTATGAAAGAATCACTCTTCATGGTCTCATTGGCAGATTCAGGACTCAACCATATATAGACAGTTGAGGATGCTGAAAGATGTGTTGATTTTGAGTTAGAGCCAGTAGCAGTTTGAGCTTTGGACTATGACTCTGGAGATCAGGGTTCAATTCCTTATTTGACCATAGAAATCCATTGGCTGACCTTGGGAGAGCCACTCTCAACTCCCAAAATGTTCCTAGTCATTTCACCTTAGGGTTGCCATAAGTTGGAAATAACTTAAAAACATGCAACAGCAACAACGGAATACTTGAACATCTGCAGCTCAAATGTCAGATTTTCATGTGAATGGCTTGCAAATGTATCAAATTGGATAGGTATCACCAGGCAGGTAATGAATACATGAATACACAATTCTGGTGGAAAATGAAAGTAAAGATTTTTTTTGTTGTTTAATTTTTGAAAAGCAAGACTAGCTCAAAGTGTTTGTGGCCTGAGGCAAACATTCAAGAGAGAAAAAGCAAAAGAGTGAAAGTGAGTTGAATTGTTTCACTCCCCTTTAGGATAGACTAGAGGTCCCCAGACTCCTGGGTCAACAGTCAGTCACAGCAATCTTTATCATGGAAAGAGAAAAGAGGACAAGTGAAGCTGAAAATTTGAAGTTTTCCAAGGATTCGTGTATACCAAGGGAAAGCCTGGCGAGTTCAGCTAACCGGAAATGTTCCAAGACAGAAATCAGGATCTCAGCAAAGTGAAGGTAAGTGAAGAAGCTTTATTCAATCTGCAGATTGGATGCTTATACAGCAATGGGTGCTCAAAATGTACCAGCCTGAAGCACAAAGAAAAAGTAGGCATTTTTATGCATAAGAGTTACAAGCACTAACATCAGTACAATTCAAAATTCCCTCCCATCCCCCTGATTGGCCAGTGTCAGAAAGCCAGCATGCATTTCCCAGGCCTCTGATTGGTCGAGAGGTGGATCTTTGTTGTTGTGTGCACTGATTGGAGGAGGAGATGGTGATGCAGCCAGGGATCCCCACCCAGCTGAGCAGGGAAGCCCTGGGACCTCCAATCGATCAACGGAAGTCGTTCCTGGGGTGGAGAAGTCTCCAGGGGGGTGAGCCAACCCCTGGGTTTTTAGCGATAGAATGTAGAAACAACAAGAGTCTGAATACATGAAATGATAGGAATATGCAGGTATCAGGTTTGTGATGTGGGGACAATGGATGTTGGGTCCCCAGATACTTTCCCATGTTGGGAAAACAAAGTAAAGGTCCAAAAATGTCTATTGAAGATGATTGTGTCATCAAAGTTCCTTCCCGGTTCTTTTGTCCAGCAATCTGCTTGGGTCCCCACATCACAGACCCGATATTTGCATATTCCTATCATTTCATGTATTCGGACTCTCATTGTTTCTGCATGTTTCCCCCCTAAAAGGGAAGTTTTGGGTGGCCCAGGCTATCCTACTGCTGTGTGTCAGGAAATACTTTTGTTCAGTAGATTATCCATACCTTCTGCCCAGAGTAGAGGGGAATTCCTAGAAAAAAATCGAGATTGCTTAAGTGGTTGAAAAGAGTTCATCTTAGTTTTTCTTCTATTTAATGCATTTCAAAATATCAAAAATGAAGTACAGTAGAGTCTCACTTATCCAACACTCACTTATCCAACGTTCTGGATTATCCAACACATTTTTGTAGTCGATATTTTCAATAAATCGTGATATTTTGGTGCTAAATTCGTAAATACAGAAATTACTACATAGGATTATTTTGTATTAAACTACTTTTTCTGTCAAATTTATTGTATAACATGATGTTTTGGTGCTTAATTTGTAAAATCATAACCTAATTTGATGTTTAATAGGCTTTTGCTTAATCCCTCCTTATTATCCAACATATCCGCTTATCCAACGTTATGCTGGCCCGTTTATATTGGATAAGTGAGACTCTACTGTAATGTATAATGATAATAATAATAATAATAATAATAATAATATAAAGAATAAAATATAGAAATAGGGATGGGAACCAAGAGAGGTATCATCATAAGTTCATAGATAGAAATAGGGGAGGAGTTTGTGCTGGCTGCATAAAGATGGAAGTTATTATTATAAGCTCTGCACTGATGTGGAGGTAAGAAGGAGAAAAGAAAAGATACACAGGGGGAAAGTGTTGGTGAAGTCCCAAAAATTGAGATACAGTGTCGGGACCAGGGTGACCATCTGACCATCACAGGTGGGGACCCTAAGGTGGGCTCCACTCCATGCGACCTGCACTTGGCCCTGCCATCTCCAGGGGAATGGTGGTCCTCTCCGCATATGCGCTGATCTGGGCTGGTTTAGGTTAATGAACTGAGCCAAAATGTGGACGACACTGTACATGGAAATGAAAAGGGGCTTCCTGAGGTTGGGGTTTGCTGCTGGTCTGGGAAGGTTGGAGGAAGGCCTCATGTTGTGGACAGGGCCTGTTGCAGTTCATCCCAACCGCATCCTTGGGAAGCTATAACTTCCTTTCAGGATCACACTATCTCTCTCTTTCATTAGGAGTGTGGGTAACCATGTTTGATAACACAAGGATGTAGTAGTGGCTCCAATGGCTCTTCTCTGGTGAGAGAGGAGGAGTCTGCCACCTTTCTCTTCTCTTCTGTCTCCATCCATGGCAGGGTCTGTGTGTCTGTGTCTGTGCTTGCATGCATATCTGCAGAGGAGTCAGCATTGAAAAACAGCCATAATGAGTGCTCTTTTAACAAGAGCAAGTCCTGTCAGGGGTTCTGTACAGTCATAAAACTCATGTTCTTGGTGAAGTGATCTATTAGTTCCTGTTAAGGAACCAGGTAGCCAAAAACATGGTTGTAGTGCTCTTCTACTCAAACAACAAAACACCAAGAGACTTTTGTTCTTTTCCAAATAAGCAGAAAGGCAGTATACTGTTAGAGCAGTATACAAAGTATATATAAAATATACAAACTTTACAGCTTCTTCTTTCTCACAACTTATACTAGTAATTCTCCAACACACATTCCAAAACACCATCCGTCCATCAAAAACTCTCACCAATTTGCATCAAACTTACTCAGTATAACTACAACCTATATACTACTCCCATTGCGTTAACCATCAGACCCTAATTACAGTGGCATAACTCTTTTACAGGTGATTAGGCCAGTGGTATTAACTCTGCTGTCACTTAGAAAATGTCAGATCATTTCCAAATTTTGACATTCCTGGGTGGTGTATTTGCAGTTTGTGTGGAGTTAGGACTGCAATGAGAAGCCAGTGATTCTCTATGCTTTGTTGCTCCATTCCTATTTCTGTCAAGTCTCCTTTCCTTATGGAGACTCTTCAAACAATTCAAAATCCTAGAAAATTAAGATCTGATATCATATGGAGAGTCTCCTTTGATAAACAAGACTCTTCTTTCCAGAAAATCACCTTGCACACAGAAGGTGATAACAGAGGCAATGAAAAGTGGGGTGAAGCTCAAACATTCCCCTTTCTTGAGGATGACACTTGAATAAGGCTATAGAGTTTCCCACATTATTCTGATATCATAGCAGAGTTGGGAACGGTGTGTTAGTTTACTATAACTGCCACATTTCTGTCCCTAGTATTTCTTCTGTGGAGTTCTGGGAGTTCCTAAGATCTGTCCAGAAGGTAGGTAGGATTGCTGGGTAGGATTGAAATATCATCTCTACTGTATTCTCCCAGGTGGGAAGCTGGATAAGGCCATGAAACTGAAGAGGAAAGCAAACAGACAACAAACAATGGCTTTGATCACAGGATTTACCAAGCCCCAGCAGTGCTTGCAGTTGAATCTCCACACGGCACTGGCCGAAATAAAGTTTATTTCAAGCATCAGTATTTTATGATGAATTTTAAATTTCCATTCTATATTTAATGTTTGTTTTGTGTATTTTAATATGTATTTTATGGAAATATGTTTTAATATGTGTATTCTACAGTGTTTTTAAATGACTATGTGTTTTGATTATGTGCTTTAGCAGTGTTGTAACCTGCCTTGAGCTGTGAGAAGAGGCGGGTAAAAAACTACAACAACAACAACAACAACAACTACTACTACTACTTATTATTATTATTATTATTATTATTATTATTATTATTAATAATAATAATAGAACTTCATATTTATGTAGACAATGACAAAGCGCAAAAGAGCAATATCTAATACATGCATGGCAATCCTTATCTGAGGTCTATTTGACTAGCACAGAATGGATCTAAGGCTTGTATGTTGCTTACAAGGATGTTTTCAGGATTTGGTACTGGATGTAGCTATAACTTTTGATTGTTGGCCATGGGCACACAGTATTGAAATTTTAGCATTTATAGCATAACACAAATGACAGAGCTCAGAAAAAAATAAATACCATGGGTGAGATGTCAGCTATTGTCAAATTAGAGTTTATAAGGCTTGCTAAAAAAAAAAATCAGCATACTGCCAAATTCTTATTTTTCAGCAACAGGAAAAAAGCAGATCCCATCCAAAGGTGAGATGGTGGGATTCCCTAAGTTAAAAAGCATCAGTACAAGTGAAGGCAAGCAACCATAATGTTTTTTCCTGTCTTGGAAATATTTGGTATCTTCAAAGTGAACACCAGACGAAATCAATGCTTCCTGAGAAACCTGTATGAGTCTCAGGAATTGACATGAAAGGAAGACCAGTGGTTTGGGTATAATGATCCAGGCATGGATGTGTCTCCTTTGAAATAGCAGGGACTGTTGGCCTAAATGCTCACCCACTGGAGAGGTTTGTGCATACAAAGGTCTCGTGCTTAATAAGGAGGCCAATGTGTCAGAAGTGAGCGGTATAGTCAGTATGAGATGTGTGCACACTTTCAGCTCGCCCTGTGCTTCACTCCTGTCACACCTCACTTTAATGAGCGTTCTGTTTTTTGACCCATTTTAAGATGGTTGGCATTGATGCTGTAACATACCTGCGGCGAGAAGAGAAATGTGAAGAGTTCTCAGGAGTATCTTAACTTTTACATCTTTCCTTTTAAAAAGAAATATAATTATTGGCATAAAGTATACATGTGTAAGAAGAATCATTTCTTTTTTAAGAAAGAAATTTAAAGATATGCTTAAGAAAGACTTTTTATCCAACTTAAAGACATAATTGAAAGCACTGGGGAAAAACTAGGGCTGTATCCACATTACAAAATTATAGCAGTTGGCCACCAAATTAACTATGCTATGGAATTCTGGAACGTGTAGTTTTCTGGAATATTTACTCTTCTCTGTCAGAGAGCTCTGATGTCACAACATACTAGAAATCACAGGATTCCATAGGATGGAGCTATAGAAAATAAAGTAGTGTAAAACACTCATAATTCTGCAGTATGGATAGCATCTAGGAGCACATTTACACTGATCACAGCTTGAATTGGGGTTCAGATCTGCTTTGTGGCAGCCAAATGCAACACAGAGCTGATCCAGGGTAATGCAGTCAAGGCCACCTTGACACCACCTTGTCCCTCACTAATCCACTTGGGTCCATCTGAACAGTTGGCAGCAACACAAGCCAACCCATAGGTAAGATGGGTGGCTACAGCAAGCAGTGTGTATGCATCCATTTCCTCACCAAGTGGGAAAGAGGCCCCTTCCACAAAGCTGTATGAAATCCAGGCCAGGAGGATGCCGGTCGGCTTCTCGGCACTGACCAATTAGGGGAAAGGGAGGGAGTTTTGAAATATAGCGATGTTAGTGCATGAGAACTCTTGTATATAAAAATGTCTGTTTATGATTATGCTTTTACACTTATACCCTTAGAGCATCTGTGATGTATGAATACCCCTTTTGTACAAATTGAATAAAAGTATCTGTCATTAAGGCAAATGAGATTCCTGGTGAGATTCCTGGTTCCTGATTCCTGACTTGAAATATCTGTGGTTAGCAAAGCTGGCCAGGCATTCCTTAGTAACTATGGGACCTAGAAAAACTCCAAATTTCTGGCATCAGCTGTAGGTTAAGATGGTTCATTTGTAGGTTTAAATCCAATTACTAGTCCCAACAGGAATATATTAATTGAATCAGGCTGCATCTGCACTGAAGTTTGACTGCTTTAACTGCCATGGCTCAAGGATTTGGAGTCTTGAGATTTGTTTCTTTGTACCACTATTCTTTGGTAGACTTTGTAATACTATACCCCCACAACATTTATCTATGGCAGCTAAAGTAATATCAAACTCCTTTAATTCTACAGTGTAGATGCAGCCTTAGCTTCTAAAATTTAGAGCCTAAATGATAAGTCAATATTTGCATAAATAAAATTGATTGAATGGGTCTGTTCTCATTGGGATTTGCAAATAGATTTAGGTCTTAATTTGGGTAAAACACCTCAAATTATGCACACCTAAATCTCATTACAGCACATAAATTGTACTTACCTTTCCAGAAGAAATACATAGCGCATAAAAGGCTTAATTCAGTTGGATAATGCCCTAAATGTGTCGAGCTTAGAAACTTGCTAAGGCCACAGAATGATTTTCACAGTAGTGAGTTCTTGAAGCTGGGTTTCCCATATTTGTAAACAAACAACATTTTAAAGTGATCTTCTTAATATTTCCTATCAATGTCAAATTATTCAGTGACAGCTGATGGTTCCCCACACCTATAGTGTGGTGAATCCATTCCGTGTTTTAGTCTGAATTTTAAAGGTTATATCTATGGGATTGCTCCTTTAAAGTCCAGGCTAAAACTTGGAGTGGGTTTACAAATCCACCAACGTTGAAACCACCATTTATTTCTATATGTCAAACAGCTGTAATTAAGTTGGTTTTGTGTTTTATTTTACTGCCAAAGTGACCTCTACCATAAGTCTTGTCCAGTCCAACAAGGATGAAGAACCACTGGCAGGGAAAACAGGGGTGTCAATGTTGTCCATTACTACTAAATGACTGGACAGTTGCCTGATCATAGTCTTTTCCACTTAAGTCTGCTATATTTAGTTATATTTCCAAATTTGTATATACACATGATCAAGTATCATTGGCACATTTTATGCATATGGTTACCTTCTATTTGGGTGCCCTCTTTTTAAGCAATGACTAACTGTCCACCTTTGCCTTTTAGAATTTTAGAATTTAAGAGAAAAAAAAATATAGACCACACCCAGGCCAAGATTCTGAGTTCTATATAGAAAAAACTTCCAGTGTCAAGTTCAAGCAATTGTTGGATTCAATTGCCCTCTTTTTTTTCCTTCCTTTAAGATAGCATTTCTTTAAAATAAGATATTCTCCTTTCTCTCCCTTTGGTTTCATAATCTACACTCAAAAAGGCTATCTTTTTATGGGATTAGCAAATGAAATTCTACAGTTGTAGGACAGGCATAAAGAAAGAATTACTGTTGAGGAATTTCCAATTTGTTCCATAGATAATACTGTATTATTAGAAACTGTCTTGTTCCACACAGCTAAATCCAATATGGTAGAGGGAAGGGCATTATTTCTTAGACATGTGTGGGTTATCCATAGAGTCTCTTGTCAGATAAAAGTGTGGATTGTGTTTTGAAACCAGGAGGGAGCACAGTAGCATTAGTTTGTTTTGGCAAATAAAGGTTTTAAATGTGGATGTAGTGTTTTTATTTTTAAATGTCTTGTACTTAAATTGTTTTAAATTTATGTTTCATAAGATAGAAATTTAGGATGCATCTACATTCTAGAATTAATGCAGTTTGGAAATACTTAAACTATCATTGCTGGATGCTATGGGATTGTGAAAGTTATAATTTTACAAGGTCTTTACCCTTCTGTGCCAAAGAGTGCTAGTTCCTTGCTAAATTACAAATCCTAGTATTTCATAGTGTTGAGCTATGGCAGTTAAAATGGTGTCAAAGTGCATTACTTCTAGCTGCACCTGTTGCACTCTAGCTGTGAGACACCTTTTCACCCAGCACAACACCAGAGTCCAGAATTCTAACTTCAGCAGTTTATTAGAAAAAGCATGTACAAAATTAAAAAAGGGCATTTCCCCAAAAGCATTAGAAAAGGAACTATAAAACAGCAGTAGTCCAAAATAGCAAGGAACATGAAATCAAGGAAGTCAAGATCATAGGAATAAAGCCATAAGAAGGAAAACAGGAACTTTTCCTAAGGCAAAACTCTTTCAGGAACATAGGCAAACACAGGATACTTGAATCATGAGCTGGAGAGCTAAAACAGGAACTTGAATCAATGGCAATATTGTGTGCTCTGAAGACCCCCAGGTAAATTTAATTTAAACCCAGGCTCAACCAAGAAGCCATGAGATCATGCCTTTGACACCTGGGTCACAGAGTTTTGCTGAATACCTAATTAATCTATCCTTCACTCTCTCCGTATGGAGGCCTACTTTGATATTATGGGTAAACTGCCCATCTGATGAAGGCCAGTTCCCAAGATAACTGGACTTTTCCCCTGTTGCTAAGGAATCCAAAACATCCTCTGTCTCACTCTTCTCTAAGGCCTGTAATTCACCCTGAACACACACAGATTCCTCAGTGAGAAACCCATCATCCCCCTCATCCTCTGAGAAATCTCCAGTATCTTGTTGCTGAGCCCCAACAGCACCCATACTTGGTGCTTTAACTTGTGTAATATGAGTTTAAAAATTGTAAATGAGACCCCTGTAACCATAGAACCCATATCCATGCTTTTACTTATTCACATTGTTTATTCATTCAGTCGTTTCCAACTCTTTGTGACCTCATGGACCAGCCCACGCTAGGACTCCCTGTTGGCCATCGCCACCCCCAGCTTCTTCAAGGTCAAGCCAGTCACTTCAACGATATGATCCATCCATCTCGCCCTTGGTCGGACTCTTTCATTATTCCTTCCATTTTCCCCACTTATCCACACTTGGAGAGAAATTACTTCTTTAGGAAATTGCTAGGCCATCCAGGCAATTATATGTTATACTTTCCCTGGAGGTTACCATAGAGTTACCATAGAGGTATTCTCACTAGGGATTTGCTAGGTCCACCAGCACAATTCTATTGTATATCAAGACCAGTAGTTATGTAACTGGATGGCATTCAGTCATATCCTAGCAACCATGGTCTTGCTGGAAATGTATTATTTGGATATTGAGTAGAGTAATCCCACTAGTTTCCATGATCACACATTTTAAATAATGCCTATATTATGCATCCTTAGCTATTTGGGTGTTGCAATGTTGATGTTTCCTACTATTTTCTCAAGAGGGGTGTTCACTCAAAACCAAATCTATTCTCTCCCATATCATGGTAACTCAAAACATTTCAGGTTGTCCATCTTTATTTCATACTCTGTAATTAGTTGTTCCCACAGCAAACAGCGGTGTGCGATAATTACATTTAATGGGACCCAATATTATAATTACCTTGTAACCTGTGGTGTATGGATCTGGATATATCTCTCTGCACTGTATATATTAAAAAAGGTTTATACTCTCCTGAATTGGATGGCCTATTCCTGACCTCAAAACTAGAAGAAGCTTGTCAGAAAAGACAAGCTAGAGTTTCTAGCAGAATCACAAGATCCTACTGTCTGTATCAAAGCTTACATAGCTGGAATATATTGTTTTCCAATAAGATATTATTTTGACTGTTTACACCAAAGTGTTTGTGGTATTGAAATATTTTCAGAAAAGCTTTCCTTTGGTGCATTGATCAGAAGAGTTTTATCTGCGGAGGAAGCAATACAAAATGGGACAGCTCATATAAAAATATTCTTTTTAGCTAGGAAAAGAATTATGGTGTAAGCAAGAATGTTTGAAAAAAAATACTTAAGGCAGAATGGGCAGAATGTATCATAAGCATTGGAGGTGGTTTTATGCAGATTTCAACCCTTACAAATTCCCCTAGGCTGAATGTTTTCTGGAAAACAGAAAAAATGGGGAATAAAAAACATTGAATTTCTTATGCTGGAAATTCTAAGTCAGTTGCCAACCACCCTACACTGCTTAACACAAAAAATACCTAATTTTCTAATGTAGCAGTGCACTTTTGACCACTTTTCCTTCTGATTTCCCTGTCATATTTAGCATTTTTGACACTGTGTGGCCTCTACAGGAACCTTGGAGCAGAAAATCAATCATTAGACCTGCAGTAGTTGCCTACAGGTAGTATAGACTATGGACCAAAGCATGTAAAAGCTATTCATGTGGACTATAGCTCTTCAAATCGCTCAGCTGGAATGGGCAGGTAGTCTACACTTAAGTTAGTCACACTGCACGTAATATTCACTGTTGCACCTACAATGGAGTTCAAGCCAATTAGCCAAGACGTATACCTTCACCTCCAGCTGCCGCATGAGAAACATGAAAAAATAGGGAAGGGGAAAAAGTAGGGGCAGCATGATGCAGGTGGTTTTGGCCAGTTGGAAGTCTGTGTGATGTCTCAGGGACCTTTGATCCATGACCCCCCAGCCATCATAGATCAAACTGAAGAGGATATGGGTTTTTTCCCATCTCAGAAAGATTCTGTTCCATTCCAGATGTCCCCTGTTGACATTTTGGTGCCAAAGCCAATTACGGACGCCCTTGAAACAGAGCCTGGTTCCCCGGAAAGTGTTGTGTTTGATAGGAAGTCTTTTCTCAAAACACATCGCTCCCATAAGGAGTTTCTGAGACAAAGTGCGAGATTAGCGGAGAGAGAGGATTATAATTAAACCGTTTCCCTTGGGAAGTTTCGGGGAGGCAAGCATGTTGAAACAGCTATTTTCTCTGGGAACAATAGGGGAGTTAAACACCTGTTGGGGGGAACTCTTGAACTTCCATAAAAGTTCTGCACTGAGCTCTCCCTATCGCGGTGTCAACGTGACTAATCAAAGAAGAACATCGTCCCTTGTTTCCGAGCTCCTAAGTGGCCTTTCGGTGCGCTTACTCACGAGTAGACCGGGAGTTGCGTTTTCACTCCTGTTCTAGTTTGGACTGAGTTTCAGATCCACCACGAATTACCTTGCCTAGCCTCGAATCCTTGTCTGGACTTAACTTCAAGAATCTCCCGGTGAATCCTTGCTCTTTCCCCACTCAAACTTCCAAAGAGTTTGAGTGTGTTTCGGTTATTGGATTGTAGACTTTGGACTCTAATACTGGACATATAACTTCATTTATTTGGACTATTTTTTATCTTTCTTATAAGGACAATTGCTTGGCTATATACTCTGCATACTTTTGTTTTATTCTTTTATTGCATTAATAAAGATATTAGATTGTTTATTGGCCTCCGTGTTGGTTTCCAGTGCTCATGCAGCCTAGAGGTGTTACAGTCTGCTTCCTGAATTTCTATTTAATTTTGAAAAACCAGTGTCTGTCTTTCCCATAATAGTACCCACTGAAGTAGGGATTGGTGATTGGATGAATGCTCTGCCAACAGGTGGGAGTAGCTTTACTAACTCCTTTGAGTTCCACAGACTATATTTTTCCCAATTTTGGGAAGAGGCCCACACAATCCTTCCTCTTTCTATGTCAGAGAAAGGGCAAAGTCATCTACTGTATATGGGGGAAATACCAGTAGGAAGGCTCGCTGGGAGGCTTAATTCAGCTGTAGGAGGTTTCAATAAAGATCATGCCATTCTTTCTGATGTGATCTAATATAAACAACAGATTTCTGATGGAAATAAATGTACTGCTATTCTGCCTTCCAAGTACAAAAAGTTTGATGAACTCTCTCTCTCTCCAACAAGCTGAGCCTAAATTTCCCTTCTACATCATATAATTCACAATCAATCTATCTGTGTTTTTCTTGCTGTAGCATTATTATTGCATAGCATCACAGAATTGTTCTGGCCTCTGAGAGAGAGAAGAATGGCCAGGCACAGCTCTACCATGTCTTGGCTCTAGCAGCTCATGAGCCCCCCTCCCCCATCCATATCCCAACTCCCATTGCTCTAAAGCCTCTGGATGTGGGTGAAAGTACTGCAAATCCCATTGTCCACCATCCCCCAAACCTCGCCAGGACATAAAGTGGGTCCTGGGTGGTCTATGTCCCAAATTTGGTGCAGATCCATGGCTCATGGGGTTAGCAGTGGTCTCTGAATGTGGGTGAAGGTACTGCAAATTGCATAGTCCATGGTCAATCCTCTTCCAAACCTCACCAGGCTGTAAAGTAGGTCTGTGTCCTAAGTTTGATCCAGGTCTGTCACTGGTGAGAGTCTCAGTGGTCTGTGGAAGTGAGTGCAGGTACTGCAGATCCCATCATCTATGGTCCATCCTTCTCCAAACCAAACCAGGATGTAAAGTGGGTCATGGGCAGTCTGTGTGCCAAGTTTGGTCCAAGACTATAATTGGTGTGGATCACAGTGGTCTGTGGAAGTCGGAGGCCTGGCCAGAAAAATACACAAACATATTCTGCCACAAACATATATCCAAACATTCACTTTTATTATTAGAAAGATAGATATAGATATCTTGCCATTTGACATGAATTTGGCAATGAATGCAATTTTTAAGAAGTAGGAATATACATATTTATTTTTTACCCTCCCCCTGTACAATTACTAATTAGTTGGTAAAGTATCTTTAATTCCAATTTAAAAAGGTTGTTGGTCTGGTCTCTTTAAAAGACCAAAAACCCTAGAGCAGAAAGTTCAGTCAAGGCTATTCCTCTAGGTTCAATTTGGATAGTGATTAGAGTATTGGAGGTTCTAGTTCCCACTCATCCATAAAGCTCACTACTTGATTTGGTGCCGGTCACTGAGTCTCAATCTAATTTTCCTCACAGAATTGTAGTGAGGATAAAATTGAGAGAAGGAGGATGAGGAGAAGAAAGAGGAGGGGAGCTCATGTAAGCTTGTTTTGAGTGCCCAGGAAGAAAAAAAGTGGGGGATAATACTAGAAATCCAAAAGACTTGAGTATTGTTTAGGCTAGGTTTGTTCTACATTAGCACTGATTGTGGTTGATGAAAAAACGAGTGTCGCATCAAGAGTTGTGCTTTGACCCCATAGTTAACAGAAAACAAGATTCTAAAAGAAATTAGCAGGCAACCGTGTAGCAGAGACAATGTCAATGATGTCCACTCCATATGTGAGTCCTCCCTCAGATGTGAGGTGCAGGGCAACTTGCTAACTATTGCGTTCATGTTAAAATTTCACAAGCATTTAAATTGGTTATTGTTGATGTGTCTTCAAACTTGTTTGCGACATATATGTCAACCTTATCACATGGTTTCTTGGCAAGATTTGTTCAGGGGAGGTTTACCATTGTTTTTCTCCAAGGCTGAAAGATTGTCACTTACTCAAGGTCACCCAGTAGGTTTCCATGGCTGAGCAGGGATTCAAACCTTGTTCTTCTGAAGTACTGGACTAACATACAAACCATTGTACAAATAAAAAATGTTGCAGTAGAGAAACATGTCTTAACACAATATAGCCAGTCCCCAAGTTATGAACAAGAGAGGTTCTGTAGGTTTCAGGGTTGTTGTATGTCTTTCGGGCTGTGTAGCCATGTTCCAGAAGTATTCTCTCCTGACGTTTCGCCCACATCTATGGCAGGCATCCTCAGAGGTTGTGAGGTATGGACCTCTGAGGATGCCTGCCATAGATGTGGGTGAAACGTCAGGAGAGAATACTTCTGGAACATGGCCACACAACCCGAAAGACATACAACAACCCTGTGATCCTGACCATGAAAGCATTCGGCAACACATTCTGTAGGTTTGTTCTTAAGTTGAATTTGTTTGTAAGTTGGAGCAAGTACATTTTAAGTGTTACTTGAGCTTATATAAACACACACACACACACACACACATTATTCTGTCAATACCCCTGTGGTAAATGTTTTTGTAGCAGATTGATGATGATAAATGAAAGCTCTTATGTGTGCCCATGATCTAGAGTCACCCGCAGAACAATAACATGCCACTCAGGTTTGCAGAACAGAAATGCAGGAACTTTACTGATTCCAAGAGATCAGAAACAGAAGTATTTTACAATGGTTCCTCTGATCACTTACAGAAGTCCACAGTCATAAATAGTCCTTTCTCAGTCTACAAATTTACTTCAGAGAAGAGTACAGTCCTGGTCCTTCTCCCTCTTTTCTCAGCAGCAAACAGGCCTCAAAATAGCAAGGCCTCTCTGAGTACACTGCTTTCTTCACCAGCAGTACTCAGTCAGCACTGAAAACTTGTACAAACAGGTTTTTTAGCAGCAGAACAGAAACAGTATCAAATTAATCCCCAGGTCTTTGCAGGCTCAGACAATCGGCTTCGTGCACTTCATTTTCCAGTTAACACACACAGCACAGTGCCTTTGCAAACTATGACAGTTTTGCGGTCTGTGCCCCTATTCCACTGGCTACCTGTTTGCTACCGAGCACAATTCAAAGTGCTGGCTTTGGCCTATAAAGCCTTAAATGGCCCCAGCCCAGTTTATCTGTTGAAACACATCTCCTTTTATGAACTACCACGACGACTAAGACCTTCTGGGGAGGCCCTCCTCTCAGTCCCGCCACCGTCACAGGCGCGTTTGGCGGGAATGAGAGACAGGGCCTTCTGAGTGATTGCCCTTCGGCTATGGAACTCCCTCCCTGGCAAGATTAGATCGACCCCCTCTTTCCTGTCCTTCAGAAAGATGGCAAAGACCTAGTTGTGGGACCAAGCCTTTGGGGCAACAATAGGAAACCTACTCCGCTGACCGGAGCCAGCATGGTGTCCTGAGTTGGTTTAAACACCTGATTTTATATTCTGGCATGAAGTGCTTGCCGTATATATGTTGTGCTCTGCCCTAAGTCCCCTTCAGGGTGAAAATGGAGGAATATAAATGTTTTAAATAAATAAATAAATAAATAAATAGTTTTCTGGGGTAGAATATATCAGTCTACAGTTGGAGAACATAAGAATCTTGACTATGAATGATATTACTATCTTAGAGTAACCCATCAGCAAATTATGGTCTTTGTAAAGCTGAGACACACTGTGGGCTGTAATGGATGAGGCTATGCAAATTGTGGCTGTGGCTGCAGCGTGGGTTTTCTCAGCGACGTATCTTGGCAAAGAGGGACAATTTCTCACAATGAATATTACCCCAATGGGCAAGGCAGAATACCATGGATGCACTGCTATTGGCTCCAATAATAAGGGTTTGTTGGGTGCCAGCAGTTCCCGCTCAATAAGTGAAAGAAAAAGCACCATAAAATTCCCTGCAGGGCTTCCAAGATGACGATTCTTCAGAGACAGGCTGTGTGGCGGAAAGAACGAGCCCCTCGCTTAACCTAACTTCCACTGAAGCCTGGTCTCATCTGTCTCCTGTCACTTTAGATTCCACCTTCATCTCTTCATCATTTTGCAAGCTGCCATGAAGGCTTGTAATGAATTGCAGGGCAGGTATAAGGGAGCATGACTGGGGACGAGGAGAAAGTTTTCCCCGATGAGTAAAGTTTTATTACCAGCATCCTCATGGTGTGACTCAGATAATTTCATTTATTCATTAAGACATTTCTATGCCACTGCTCATTTTAAAGATCTCAAAGATGTTTACAACATTGCCGTGTTAAAAACAACCCAACACGGTGAAAATCTTGTAATAGAAGAACAAAGCAGACATAGAATTGCCTGTGTATTTTCCTGTTCACCAACCTAGTGAATTACAACAGAGGTTTTTAGCAATTTTAATGAAACATTTTTATTTTATCACTGGTTTATTGTTTTATTATTTCATCAGCCTGACTTTCATGGGCCCTAATATTGCAGTATTGTAAATCGCTTCAGGATTTTTGGAATGACAAATGATACAGTAATATCTAAACAAACCAAAAGAAGGCAATAAAATATTCCATTAAAATCACTAAAATCAATAGGCCTAACTAATGAGGGTCTCCTCCAGTCTGGTCTAAGGATGATATAGCTCCTTGGAGTTTAGTGGTTGCTATCACCTCCTTGTGAGTTTGTTTCATTTTTATTAGTTTTGTTTATAGTGAATTATTGATCTTCAAAAGGAATTTTTCCAAAAGTCTTTTTGGAACAAGGGACATGGGCTGGCATTCCATATTGCTGGTGATCAGGATAGAGATTACCAACCTCCTCCCACCAAAACGCAAGGCTATAAGAAGGATTAGTGAGAGGGAATACATACAACAACCCTGATCTTGTTTGTGATTATCTTATTCTCACTTGCTTGTAGGAAGGGGTTAGAAATGCCATCCTTTTCCCCCCACTAGGACTTCATAGCTGCTTTGCATTCCTCCTTCCCATGTCTATTCATGTTTACAATTTTTAACTCGGTTACAGTGTAAATTGCACATGTATGGTGCCCAATGTACCTGTATGCCATCAATGAATATCTGACGTTCATCTTAGCTATCGCCATCTGATGAGTTGTGATTGAATGTATGAAGAAATTCCATTGAAAAATACAGTATTCAAGGTGATGAGAGCTGATATGAAACTTCTGACTATGGTGTTTGATAGCTCGTTACATGTTAGTATTCTCCATAGCATTCCTCAAGTAATGAACATGGAGGATTGAACGGAAAGCTGCCTTGTCACATCCCTTTTGGTCCATTTGGGATTCAAAATGGCACAAGAATCTCTGAAGCATAGGGTTGTGGGATATTGCTATAGGAGAGCTTAGATCTCCGCTCAAACTCACCATGCTCCCCCAGAGTCCTAAACTTACCATACAGAAAGTCATTTAAGATATATGAATACCTAAAAAGCCTTACTGTGATTAAATATCACAAATTATTTACAAAAGCTGGACTATGGTGCAGCTGGTTAGTAGCCAGCTGCAATAAATCACTACTGACTGAGAGGCCATGAGTTCAAAATCAGCCCAGGTTGGATTGAGTGCTCGACCATTAAATAGCCTAGCTCGTTGTTTGCCTAAGCAACCCAAAAGATCATTGCATCTGTCAAGTAGGAAAATTTAGGGACCACTTATGCGGGGTGGCTAATTTACATCACCATAAAAATGTCCAGTAGCAAACATGTGGAAGAATGAGGAAGTACTCCATCAAGGACTCGGTGTCAAAGTGGATGATGAAGCAGCAGCTCCCCCTGTGGCCAGAATCGAGCATATCCTCCTAAAGCCGGAAACTGGAAAATGTTAAATAGCCTCTGTGTCTCTGTCTGTATGTCATATGTCTAATAACATTGAATGCTTGCCATGTATATGTACATTGTGATTCGCCCTGAGTCCCCTTCGGGGTGAGAAGGGCGGAATATAAATACTGTAAATACATAAATACATAAATAAATGTATTTCCTTCACAGCTGCTAAGAGGCAGACAGTCTGGAATTCCTTATTCCCAAAGATTATGCTCCTGCGAAGGAAATGAAATAGAAACAATAGAACACATTTTATTGCAGTGCCTTTATTATACAGTGCAACGTAGACAACTTCTATATCCAATTTTGTCTCAAATGACCAGCCATCCACTGCAGGGGATTGTTAGATATCTCTTAGAGGACAAGTGCCACAGAGTGACTCTCAGTGGCAAGAAAGTTGACAAAGAAACAAAGCTCTGATAGGAGTATTACTTGAAACCATGTAGATGCATCTGGTACATGGTAAATTAAACATTTCCGGAGATGGGAGAATTTATAAATTACTGTCTGTTCACTGATGGGTCTATGGACCATAATAAATACTGTTGCTGTTGTTGTTGAAGTAATGAACATGCATGCATATATCAGCCCAAAGAAACCCAGCACTTAAACAGCTCTCTATATTGAGGTGAATTCAAAAGCTTTGTGCAGTGGCTTGTAAAAGTTTTCCTGGTTAAAGAAAGAAAAGAAGGCAACAGGCGATGCTGTACAGTGGTTTAAATACTGGACTAGAACTTTGGGATACTTGGGTTTGGATCCTTATCTAACAATGGAAAACACTGGGTGATTTTAGATATATGTCATGGCCAGCAGCTCCTAGTAGTCTGCCTGGTCTATCTCAGCCACTGCTGAGCCTTCAGTAGGAGTGGACACTCCAGCATTTTGAGCAAGAAGCTAGCATTAACCATACCTCCTCCTCTGGAATGGGAAAGATATTACATGTCTCATAAGTCAGCTGTGAAAAGATGATAAAACAAGCTATAGCTGTGACCTCTTTCTTTTTTCTTTTTTGTTTCAGTTTTTAAAATTAAAATTTTATATAGGAAAAAAATTCAAAAAGAGATAGAAGGGAAAAAAGGAAAAAATAGAATTTGCACTTCTATTCTTCTTTTTTGCTGGATCAAGAGTTCTTCGTACCGTATATTAAAATAAAAATAAAGTTTCCTTCCAGCCTCCCCTTTTTTCTCATAGTCCATAGGTGTGTCCTTTTCATTTTTGTTATATGGTCAGAGTCTTATTTTCTTTCTGCATGTAAGATCTGAATAGTTGCCAGTCCATCATCTTCTTAGGTTTTCCTTGATGTTGGAATGGTCAGCAGAAACGGAACAGGTCAAAGAGTGCATGATAAAATGGGTCACAACCATAGGGAGACCAATTAGATTGAATGAATGGGAACATATAAGGAATAATAAATTAAAATAAATCATATGACCTAAAAGAAAATTGGTTTAAAATGATGCACA
The DNA here is from genome assembly GCF_035594765.1 of Anolis carolinensis. NCBI lineage: Eukaryota > Metazoa > Chordata > Lepidosauria > Squamata > Anolidae > Anolis > Anolis carolinensis. Next base: position 223,781,031 of record NC_085843.1, on the reverse strand, counting down.
GATGGTACATGACCCACCATAAATTAGGAAAATATTATAAAAATATACAAAACAATTGTTGGAAATGTGGTAATAAAAAGGAACTTTTTACATATGGTGGTCATGTACAAAAGCAAAGAAATTTTGGCAAGAGATACATGAAGAAACCCAAAAAATACTGGAAAATAACTTTTAAATGAAACCTGAATACTATTTACTAGGGATTATTGATCTGAAGCTGGAACGAAACAAAGCTATTATTTTCAATTACTTAATCATGACGGCAAGAATAGTATATGCCATAGAGTGGAGATTACAAGAATTACCCACAAAAGAAGAATGGCAGTACAAAATCTTGGAAGTGATGAGTATGGACAGACTGAGCCAACTCCTAACAGGACATCAAGGAAAACCTAAAAGATGATGGAGGCTGTGACCTCTTTATGAATATGTCTTGGTAAGAAAACCCAGGATAGAGTCTGAGTTGACTTGATGGTATACAACAACACAATTTTGAAACAGTACTGCCCACCATGAATTATAGGCATGTAATTCTGTTTTGCACTACTTTTTCCCAGACTGCATTGATCCCACAATGACCCTGTTAATGCCAGACAAACCACACACATGCCCATTATGCATTGTGTTATCAATACAGTTATGCTACTCATGAAAGCCTGTCTGTCTACTCATTACACAGAACTGTATTCCTGGACAATATGTGCATGGAGATTTCCTCTCCATTGAAACCAACCAATATGTTGTTCCTATTAAGAGAATGTGCTTTTGCCAAAGTTTCTGCACAAAAGGGGAGGAAGAAGACAAGGAGGAGTTGGTGACTGTAGTGTTGGAGGAGAAGGAAAGTCATTGTCATAGTTGTGGGATTTGGACACATAAAGAAATCAAATGTTTAAAGGAGCGAACATTACATTTGTCGTACCCAGCAAAGCTAGCTCATGATATTTCGTTGTCTATGGGAGATTAGAAGATTTGCTCCATTCATTTTTCATATCTTATGGATTTTAATTCAGGAATTGCAAGGCAAGCTGGATGATGGACAAAGCTCCATCCCACAACAGAGGAGGAAAAATCAATGGGCTCAGGATGATTTGGCCAGGTTCTGATGCTGCCTGAGACAGTTATTTCACTTTGCCTAATGGTAGAGTTAGGAGCTCTTGGTGGTGCAGTGGGATAAACCGCTGAGCTGCTGAACTTGCTGACTGAAAGGTTGGTGGTTTGAATCTGGGGAGCGGGGTGAGTTCCCACTGTTAGTCCCAGCTTCTGCCAACCTAGCAGTTTAAAAACATGCAAATATGAGTAGATCAATAGTAGATCAATAGTGAGTAGATCAATAGTAGACAATGCAATTGTCACCTGGTATGGCCACATCAATGATCCAAACCTTTTTCTTTTCCACAACTGGTGTGTTGTGTTCCAGTCTGGATTTGGAAGTCCCACAGTATCTTTGCGTGTTCATTTTCCATTACCTCTGACGGGAAGGTAATGGCACTCCATGCAGTCATGCTGGCCACATGACCTTGGAGGTGTCTACGGACAATGTCGGCTCTTCAGCTTAGAAATGGAGATGAGCACCAACCCACAGAGTAGAACACGACTAGAAAACCTTTACCTTTACCTAATGGTAGGGCTGGACTTTGTATAAGGCTTAGATCCAATCAAGGATACATTATCTGGCATTTCTTAAAACAAAACAAAAAAGTAAGAAACACAGCTGCTTAGTATAGTATTAATCATTTTTAATGTGTAGGTTGTTGTAGCTAGATTGATTTTTTTTTAAAAAAAAATCTGTCAAAATAATTTCATCCATAATTATATATGAATATAGTTTATCCCCACCTTCATTCCCATGGGTGTGCTTGCCAAAGCACGCAGAGTAATTCAAAGTTATCCTAGCAGAGGATCCAAATAAGTCACTTACATAAAAATGATTTGAAATAATGAACAAGAGAATCTCAGCATGCAATTTCCACCATGGTGCTGAAAATGGCTCAGTAATTTAAAACAAAAATGTACTAAGGCACTAGATGGATATGAATAGCATCTGCAGCTGCCTTGATCTAGCTGAAATCAAGGGTTATCAATCCTCTTGCTTCCAGACACAAAATGTTTACCACACAGAGTAAAACATTGCTGCTGTTTACTTAGTTTCCTTTCCTTCATTGCTTTTACAATCCGTTGGTTCATCACACACATACTCAACATGGGCAATCATTACTGGGTTTTTTTGTGTGAGATTCAAATATTTGCTTCTAATAAAGAGTTATAGCTTCAGATACATCATCTATATCCACAATAGGGAAGGCTCTACCATTAGACAGAATAAAGCATTTGTGCCACGCAGCAGCAGCTGGATGAGGCACGGGGATGTAAAGGGAGAAGGAATTAGGAAATAGAGGAGAATAAGAGAGCATCTGACATGTGACCTGCCTGGCATTGCTTTAGCTTGCTACGCCTAGTGGCAGAGGCTAGTCTATCATCAGTGATGAAGTAAAGTTCACCTTCAGTTTTGGTCATCTGGGATGAGCATCGTTACTTTTTTTGTCTACAACATCGGGGTTATTCAGGCTTCATAATTAAGGCTAGCTTATATACTCATACGATGTCTGTTATTTGCAATTGGTTTGCAGTCCATTTCCAGAATAGGGTTGCCAGATGTCATTAATTATAGGGGATATCCTTTATTGGAGACTCAGATGCTTGTCTCTTATTGGGCTGGCAGGTGTCCCTTATTATAAAAAAATGTCCCCTATTATGGTTTTATATAGACCCAACAACAATCCCGTATTTGGGGACAGTTTCTCAATAGCCAGTTCAAACATTTTGTTCCAAGGCCAGAGTTGCATTTCCAGGAATTTTTACACATTCCATGTGGCCAGTGAGCCAAACAGGCTCGAATGGTTTCTTGCTTCAGTAAAATAGGCACTTGACTTGAATTGCTGCCATTAATCAGTGTGGGTTCATGGCAGATTTAGCAACTAGCTAAAGCGGCACTTTCAATCAGTCATATGGATTGCAGTGGGACTCAGGGAAGGGGAGTTCTCTCTTTGGCGTATTAGATGTTTAGGTCTCTAAATGAAGCCCAGTCTTCCATTCTTGGAAACAGACTGCATTCCCTCCCTCCCTCCCTCCCTCCCTCCCTCCCTCCCTCCCTCCCTCCCTCCCTCTCTCTCTCTCTCAGCAACAGAATGACTGTAGAAATTAAGCAGAAAGGGCTTTTCCTACCATAAATCAATGGATCCCTATTGCAAGAAGGGGGAGTACATCTCAATATCAGGAAGAATGTCCTATAAGAGAAGTTTGTCAGTGGAAGAGATTGTTTCAGAGAGTGGTGGAGATTTCATCTTTGGAGATCCTCAAACAGAGGCATGATGAGTATCTTTCAAGAGCACTTACCGTAATTGAATGTGCCTGCATGGCATATGTTTGAACTACTGTTGGTTCTCTATGCTTCTATGAATCTACTATGGAGATGAAGAGATGATGGAA